>NW_028238142.1:0-45115 GCF_015680905.1 Coptis chinensis | reverse complement strand
AAGGTTTTGACTTAAATTAGGAAAAGTGTCATTTCATGGTGAAAAAAGGGCATAGTACTAGGTCACATTGTATCTAGTGATGGCATCAAGTAGATAAGGTCAAACTAGATAAGATAGCGACTCTACCTAAACCGCGGTGTCCGTGATATTAGAAACCTTTCTAGGCTATATGCGGAGTTTTATAGGCGGTTTATTAAAGACTTTTCAAAAATAGCTAGGCCTTTAACTAATCTGCTTTTGAAAGATGCAATCTTTGATTTTAATTTTAACTGTAAGCAGGCTTTTGAAACTTTAAAAGCCACCCTAACCTCTGCACCAATTATACAGCCTCCCGATTGGTCTAAACCTTTCGAACTCATGTGTGATGCTAGTGACTATGCAGTTGGTGCAGTTTTGGGACAAAAACTAGATAATAAGTCCACAGTTATTTATTATGCTAGTAAAACCTTAAACGATGCTCAACGGAATTATTCAACTACCGAAAAAGAATTCTTAGCCGTCATTTATGCTTTAGATAAGTTTCGTCCTTATTTGGTTGGTTCTACAACTTTAGTTTACACGGACCATGCAGCCCTTAAGTACCTTCTTGCAAAGAAGGATGCTAAGCAGAGATTAATCCGATGGATCCTTCTCCTGCAAGAGTTCACATTAGAAATAAAGGACAAAAGAGTGGTCGAAAACGTAGTTGCCGACCACTTATCTAGACTTACAAACGACGATAATAGTGATTCTGAGTCCATACCGGACTCTTTTCCTGATGAGCATCCAGATGCTATTTTTTTCAGCACCATGGTATCTTTGACATTGTAAATTATTTAGCGGCTGATGTTATGCCTTATAATTGGTCAAGAAATGAACATAAGAAGTTTTTGGCCGAGTTAAGTTATACTTCTTGGGATGAGCCCTACCTTTTTAAGTATTGTGGCCGTCATTATTAGGTTGTTTGTATTCCCCATTGGGAATATAATGAAGTTCTATCGCTTACGCCATGACAAAGAGTGTGGTGGCCATTTCAATGGGATGAAAACAGCCGCTAAAGTTTCTTCAATGTGGATTTTATTGGCCAACCCTTTTTAAGGATGCCCAAGTGCATTGCAAGACGTGTATTCGTTGCCAACAACTTGGGCGAATCACGAAGCGTAATATGATGCCATTAAATCCAATCTTGATAGTAGAAATTTTTGATGTTTGCACTACTAAAAAAAATGGTTTTTATCTCGGTTCTAAAATTAGCCTTATCTCAGTTCAAGTGCTAAGCGAGATAATTTGTCCTATAAACGAGATAATATGTAGTTATTAGTTCTGAGTATAAATCTGTTATCTCACATCATACTTAATCGAGATAATACATATAGATTTTACGACTGGTGGTGTGAACTGATATAATAAGAAATTTAATTTATCTCACACTCAACTGATATAATTGATATTATACCAAATATCTCGGCATTCAACTGATATAATTCCTATTATACCAAATATCTCGGAATAAATATGCAAAGAAAACAGAAATCGCAGAAAAAGAGGGGACCACGATCAAACAAGGAAGTCATGGCTTTCTCCAGTACTCTCTTATGAATAACACGAACTCACGATGGGCAACCGCCTATTCCCAACTATCTCGTCCTCTCCACACTCTCTTCATCTCCTCTCCCATCAGATCTCCACATGGCACCAACTTGAAACAATTTCCACTACCCATTTCAACTCTACAAGTAGTTCAACACCTCCTCCTCGGTTTTCGTACGAAAATTTAATTTTTACTTTGGCTTGTATTGGATTTTCGTATTAAGTGTGGTGAATATGTGTGTCAGAATTACCATTGGTTTTCCTCAGTTTGGGGTGGCAATGGTTTTTACATAATAGGTAAAAAGAAAACCATTGGATTTTTAGAAATAAAACCTTTCACCTTTCTGATGCAATATATATGTTTGTTGAAATGCTTTGCAGAATTCCTATTTGGTAAAATAAAAGTTTTCATCAACAAATTTCAAAAATTTTAGTTGAATTTAATTGTAAATTGAATGTCTCGAATCAAGATTGAATGAACTGTTGTTTTTTTTTTGTTGAAATGAAATTTCAATATTATACTTTCATTCTTATAGTTCATTCGCCCAGACAATTCTATTCAGATGTTTCCTTCTTTTGAGTGCAATTTCAAACATAGGTTTGCAGTAGTTTTTGTACTTAGGTGTGTGCATGCTTATGTGATTTGATGTGTGCATGCATTTTGCTTGATCTTGCCGAGTTTGTCTACCCAACGTTTTAGGCGGGCGTGTTAGATGTATATCCACCCCGACACCTTGTGTTTGTTTGTTTGTCTGTGCATTTTGTGTCATGTGAGCTCATCCCTTTGATTTACACCATCGGTGTACACATTATACAAGCTAGAGGATGTAGGGTAATTGGTTATATAGCACGGTGAGATTGCAGAAATGTTAAGTGCTACTTACAACTTTGGGTATGTTGGATTCAAATGCTAATAAGTTTGTGTAGGGTGTGTGGCGGGTTCTTAACTTAATTGATTCACCTTTGGGTATGTTTTCTGTTTTGATTGTATACACATTTGTTAATGTTTCGAGGACAAATAGTCTCGGTGTCATGTGCATAATGGACTGGCATGGATTATTGCTAAGCATAATGAACTGGTGGCTTGGAGTCCAACAGAAAGGTGAAATCCATACTAATGTTGTATATGAGTACCTACTATACCTTGGCGACAAATATTACAATTGGCAGCGAACTTCTTTTCTAGGATTCTTGGACCATGTATTTTTGGAGCAAGTACTTTCCATATCCTTGGCGCGCTTCCTAGATTCAGGATTCTTTGACCAGGTATATCTTTTGAATTATTTTTGATATACCAGGTATATCTTTGACCAGGTATACATGGTCTGAAATTTAGTTAGGTTGGAATCTACTCAGTCTTCAAATATTTGACTGAACCAAATTGTCGCTTCGGAAGCTGGCCGAGGCTACTCTAGTGGACACGTGAAACAATCATCATATAGCGCAATCACAGCTGCAAGGTCTATTAGTGAACAGAATTCAATTTCTTTATTATTAGGTCGGGTCCGTCCGCTTCACAAAGCAGCTTCACCGCGGCTGCTGCCTCATTCCATCCTTCCATATCTCGGATACATAACATTATTTTATTATTATTATTGAATGTAATGTTTAATTCTCTAATATTATTTATTTGATTATTAGGTACTTGTGGTCGATACAGATAAACCTCATCACATCCACTTACGTGAACCATGGGCAGAACTAGTCCATTTGGTTCAGAAAAAAGGTGGCTACTCACATATAATTGCTCCACCGAATTCATTTGGAAAAAATGTATTGCCACGAGTAGCTGCTCTTTTAGATGTTTCATCTATAACGGATGTAACTAATATTTCTGGGTCTCAAGTGTATGTCAGGTAAGCTCAAGTTTCTTCCTTGAGATGGAATTCATATTAGTCTTTGATGTTGTTATACATGTTATAAGAAGAATTATTTAAAATGGACGTAGGCGACACAGTTTAGATTATATCCAAACATAGCGAAGGTGTGTCACTTATATATCCAATTATGTGTATGCCATTTAATAATTGGGTGTAACTTCTTCTTCGATCATTGTAGGCCAATTTATGCAGGGGAATGCTCTTTGCAATCGCTTTGATATACCGGGTGTTTGATCCTTGTATCTTTGACCATTAGGTCCACCTCATTCCCTGTTCCTCATATTTCATCCGATTCAAAATGGGATCAGACTCTGTTTTAGCAGGTTGATATCTCAACCTATAGTGAAGGTCCGTTTTGTCTCACTATTTAATAAGTGTACAACATTTTGTGGATGCAAGACTAATTGTTTTAACTTGATTACACCTTTATGCTATTTATTATGTTTGTTGAGTATCACGGTTTGTTGAGTTTCCATCGCTTCAAACCAGTTTTGATTTTTTCCATTTGACAATTAAAATCTTTCAAACATATCTTCTTCTTTACATTTGTCTTCTAACAATGTGCGGACACCCTTGGAAAATCCAGATATTTAAAGCATACATCTCAAGATCACGGAATGCCCATTTGGGCGGTGCAAGGGTAGTAGTTCTGGTGGTCGAGCTTTGAAAAGTCATGAGAACTTCAGATTCTTGGAGAAGCTTTTGAAAAGCTTGGTGCAGCAGGTATTTGCTAAAAAAATCTTTTAACATGCATGTTCCTCGATGCTCTTTTCATGTTTATTTTACTTTTCGTTTTTTTCTTGTTTTTTAAAAGTAAAAGTCTTTATATGTATCTAATCAAAGGCCAATTACATCAACCACTAATAACTAGTGAGAAGCTACTTTGAAGACCAGAAACCCAGTTACACCCCCAAAAGCTAATATTTACCTCTTTTACAGTTTGTCGCATACAATTCAAGTGGTCACCCATATTTCCCGGATATTTGGAAAGTTTAGGCAGTGAGATTCTGCTTGAAAACCTTGCATGACTATGTGGATCATTAAACGTATTCTGACCTCTATTGTTGTTTTGCTTAGTTGGAGCCACTCGGGCTGCTGTTGATACATCTATTGCCAAAAAGTAAGTACTTGTTATACTTTTTTGTAAGTTGTTAAAGAGTGAGCGAAATAAAATTTATTTTGGTATTTGGATTACTAAAATATGTTAATTGTCAAACTAATCATTTAATATTTTCATCTTGGCTTGGTAGGTTCCATGCGTATCAATTTCAAAGAGAAGATTTTGGAACTTCTATTAGCTTTCTTCGGGAAATATGTAAATAATTTTTTATTTGGCTACTTTATGACATGATATAACAATTAGTTATGTTCATGTTCGATATTGTACATTCAATTCTTATCTTAATAAAATCAGTTTCTTTAAAGAAATTTACTTATGTTGGTTTGTTTCTGTTGATTGGTGTTGTTGTTTATGAATACGAAGGGGAATGTGGTTGTTTGGGAGAGTGGTTTGTATTTGCAGGTTGTTATAATTTGTGAACAATACTAGCACAATTAGGAAAAAAAATGACAAACTATGTCGACTAAATAAAGAGGTGAGATAAAAGGGAATTTATCACGATTGTTTCTTTTTATATTATCTCAGTTTCAATAAAAAAAATGATCCCAGTTTTCTTCTATACTAATTGGTTTCAGTCACAATTCATCTCGGTTTTCTTCTATATAATCTCGATTCCATTAAGAAAACTGAGATAAGAGATTTAGATAAGATGTCAGACTTCTGAGATAATTTAGTAGCTTATTATCTCGGTTTTATAGAACTCTATTATCTCAGTGGATGTTATCTCGGCTTGTTTGTCCTATAAAACCGAGGTAAAAACTCTAACATCTCACTTTTTAGCCGAGCTTATAAACCCTTTTTTTAGTAGTGTTGGGGTATTGATTTCATGGGTCCCTTCCCTGTTTCCCACGGTTTCATTTATATTCTAGTTGCCGTGGACTACGTGTCTAAATGGATAGAGGCCCTAGCTTGCCGTAGCAATGACGATAAGACCGTTGTATTTTTTTATTAAAGAATATATTTTCTGTCGGTTTGGCATTCCTAAAGCCATCATTAGTGATGGTGGAACACATTTTGCAACAGAGTTGTTGCATCCCTAGTGAAAAAGTATGGAGTTACACACAAAGTAGCAACTCCTTATCATCCACAAACTAGCGGACAAGTAGAAGTTTCTAATAGGAAATCAAAAAGATTTTTAGAAACAACCTGTAAACCCCGATAGAAAGACTGGTTGAGCGTCTATCGGATGCCTTATGGGCGATAGAACTGCTTTCAAAACTCCTATAGGTATGTCTCCCTTTAGACTTGTATTTGGGAAACCATGTCATTTGCCCGTTGAATTAGAGCACCGTGCTCTGTGGGCTATAAAAAGCCTTAACTTCAATATTGATGAGGCAGGTGTCAAACACAAGTTGCAATTGAATGAGCTTGAAGAAATCCATAGCGATTCTTACGATCTCGCGAAGGATTATAAAGCTAACATGAAACGTGTTCATGATAAGCAAATCTTGCGCAAAGAGTTTGTGGTCGGTCAAAAGGTCTTGCTTTACAACTCCTGTCTACATATTTTCCCAGGGAAACTAAAAATCCGTTGGTCTGGTCCTTTTCTGGTTACTGAAGTCACCCCTTACAGGGCAATCACCTTGGTAAATCCCACGGACAACAGTACCTTCCAAGTTAATGGTCAACGGCTAAAACATTTTCATGAACTTCTGTCCCCTGATGTAGAGGAAGTTCTTTTACAGGACCCTGTCTATGAGGATTGACCTTTGTCATTTGGTGCACTTCCTTTCATTTCCATATAATGGTAAGTGCACCATTCAGGTAACCGGGCCCTCCCTATGGAGTGTGTGGCTGTAAGTACCGGATCCTAAGTTCACAGTTAACATAATTCACGTTTTCCACTTTTGCATGTTTTCTCGGGTTTTGAGTCATGTTCCTCTATGGAGTGAAGTATGTATTTATTGTTTTTCGTTTTTCTTATAATAAACTAATAAAAAAAATAAAAATAAAAATAAAAATTCTAAATTGTAGAAATAGCAATCCAACATGTCTTGGGAATCTGACTTTAAACGACCCACGTTAGAACAAATTATGTGTTTAAAAATTTGTTTGGGGGTGGGTAGTCGGTCTTTCCATCCGAATTGCTCGAACTTCCCATTTGTGTTACTTAGGCCCAATAGTATAGTTCATTTGGGTTGACGTTATCTCAAACTTAGATTTCCTTCGTTCGCATAACTTACGTCAAACACGCACTTTTAGGCGTTTTTCCACCTTCATATATGTCACCCAAGGTTGGAATTGAGTGTTTTATGGATCATTGGATTGAAAATTCTCTCCTGATCATTTCCATAACTCATTCGCCAAAATCGGGCCTGTAACAAAGCGGCAATTTGAATTTGAAATTGCGCGAAAAATCGGAAAATTTTGGAATTCAAATTGGGCTTGGGCCCAAACCACACGCACATCTGTGCGTCTCCTTCCTTCCCAAAAATGCAGGGTTGTTTCCTTTTCCAATCCCGCCAGTTACCAAGGTTTAAAACAAACCTTAAACACCAAAATAAAAAATAAAAATAAAAAAAAGAGAAAAGAAAACCTAACTACACCCACGCCAAGTAATTCAATCCAACTGAAATCTTCTCCAAACCATTACCACCACCTACCCCAACAAATTTTACAACTCCGAAAACAGCATCACCAATTCAAGTCCCAACCTGCCACCGTACCCACCACCGCCACCACCGTTGTTTCTAGTTGTTTTTCATCAAACTCGCCTCCCCCACAGTCTACAAAACCATTGGTTGTTTCAAAACTTCAATGGTGCTTCTGACGAAAGAATTTTGCCGAAGCACGCGTTTGCTTCCGATAACCTTCCCATTTTACAACGGGAGATGATGGGGAGGGGATTGGAATGGACTGTGGTACTCGACTGAGGAATTCTATCACTATGATTTGGTAGAACAGTTTTATAAGAAGTGAGAATTGGAGGGAATAGGATTTTTATTAAGGTAGCGAGAAGCGAGGAGAGAAGTAACGAGGCGGTTGTTGGTCGAATGTTAGGAATTACGGCTTGAAAGCAACCTAGAAAGCGACCATTCGGGGAATCCCGATTATCTTTGGAGTTCCCGCTTTGATGAAAGATAATTGTCGTGGAGGGTGAATATAATCCGACATCTCATTCGTCCAATCAAATCCCACGAGAACCAATCAACTGGCTGTAGCTCAGTGGATTGGTAGGAACGTCCTCGGGAAAGACAAAGTTAGCGATATCGGTCTGCAATGTCTACACATTCTCTGGATTTTGCAAACGAATAAGTATAATTTCTGCATCCTCGATTTAATGTTTAATGTGATTAGAGGAGTGGGAAAGAGCTTGGCGCCTCTTCCCGTATTGATCACTAAGATCATGCTCTCCTTTAGAGATGTTGCAAAATCTGCTCCTACTAAGATCAAAGTGCATTCTAATGCAAGTATCTATACGGATTGCATCCAAGAGACTTGGCCGTTGTCTGAAGAAAAGGTGGTTGAGTTGGAGGATGAAAGGGAGGATATGACATGTCTGGATGACGATGCATTAGATAGTTGTAGTTCTAATTTAGAACGCATGCAAGTGTTGCAAACTGCCTTGCGTTGCGTTTATGGTATTTGTGAAAATATCCGAGATAGACAGATTGTAGTTCGAAAAAAAAAAACGAACCTTCGGACGAGACTTGAAATGCTTTCGAAAGGGTCGGGGCGATATCTTGTCTAACTTGGAGACTATCCACCAAAGATCACCAAGCCCGGTTATCACGATCTTTCGGGACTGAGGATGGAAGCCTGGCGCTTGTTCGAATAGAGATACTACGACGCATGCCACCCGTGGAGGATTCTGTTTTAGCCGAGTTTGAAAGCCATGAGCGTCGTCGCCGAAGGACAGATGGTTCAAGCCATTCTCCATCCCAGGGCCAATCTCCATCTCAGGGTCCATCTTCATCACATAACTAGGTGTTCACCATCAGTTTGTGTTCGCTGTTATTTCATGATTTTGTTTTATTAGTTGGATTTTAATTCAGTTGTTAAATTTAAATATTAAGGTGTTTGTTTTATGTTGTTTGGTTTTAAATTTTAGTTTTAATATAATTGGTTATTTTCGAGTTCTGCTTGTTTTTATCATTAATCCCACCTTCCCGACTTGTTTGGGGGTGGTAATATTTATACCGAGCATAATTCGTTATATGATCATCTGCTGTAAAGTTGTCTTGGAGGAAAGGTTGAGAATTTGGCCGATATCGGCATATCTATGATTTGTGTGGTGGTAGCATGAAATCTAGGAGAGTTTAGAAGTTACTATTCTAAATCCAGTATGAAAGATACCAGGATTTTTAGAAAATCAAGAAGATGGTTTGTTTCCGTTTTCGGGTTTGGAATTTTTCTATTTCCGGAAATTGCTTTAAAACAATTTGGGAACTTGCCGATTCGTTTTGGAAGCTCAGAACCTATTTAAACTCCCTTCATTCTACACTAACAAACCATACTACAGCCCACCATCATCCCGCACCTTTCACTCCAAGCTTTTCCTTCTTTTTCCTCTAAACTTCTGTTTTAGCACTTACGGCCTTTTGCACCTCGTTAGAAGCGCTTTACCATACAATACACTTTCAACAAGTTTACTTTCGAGCGCGACCAGCCCCTCCTTGAGCGACTTCGGCGCAAAACACTTGTAATTCCAAAACCCACGAGCGCCGACCGTTTTAAAGCGGCGCACCAGCGCCCGCCATCTGTAAACACGGAAATTCCAATTTTATGAGGGTCATTCCAGGATTTTTGGAACTATTCAAAGAGTCGTTGAGATGACATCTCCTATAGTCATTACCTGAACAGTCTTTTCGAAGGCGTGTTGGGAACCGAGACCTATGGACATTGGTTCCGAACCACGGATCCCCCAGTTAGGATGGCGTCATCTACTTTGGTAAGTGATGGCGATTCATATTCACCACAACTTCTTTGCTTATTTCTACGACCACGTTAAATTCTATTGTAATCGGGATGGAGAACAAGAATTCTCCGTCGTAGTCGATGACCACGACACATAAATTCAATAAAAATGTGGTCACTTTAGTTTCGGGATTACCAATACGATCCACGGTCACACATGGGCATATATGACCGATAATGCATACCTTTATGATTATACATATTTCCATGAGTATTATGGGGAGGGATATTTGAGTAATGGACGGAGGCGATATAACATTGCCCTTGGTAGCCTTTTCCTAAACGTAGGCACCACCATGTTATTCATCCTGATGAATATTTTGGGGGAATGACAATTCTTTTCTCTGCGCAAGCGATCGCTGGCGGTGACATTTTCCTCGCTTTAGCTGAGGGACGTCGCCGATATGACATTTCCCGAGTTTTAGTCGCTAGTCTTAAGAGAGCCCAAAGCATGAGGCGTAAGTATCTTCTTATGCCTGTTTTGGTAAAGCCGCATCATCGTAGTTGTTTACGTGATACGTGCACAATTCACAGATTGGAAAAGGGTTGAAGTCATGAGACCCACCAATTGGGTGGTTCACTCATTTCGAATAATGACTTGGCCGGGACGGCAGGTGCAGCCTCATTTGGTCGCCTCGTACATCCCATCAGACATAATAACACTTAACAGGTTAGCATTAGTAGATGATAAATGGCGGCAAGCTTGGCAAGTTATAATGGGACCGCGGGATCTTGAAGGAACCTCATCTCTTTAATGAGGAGGAGGATGTTTAAAGCGGGGAGATAAGGTAAGTTTTTAAGTTTTGTTATTGTCTGCTTATGTCCCAAGCAATTTAATTCTGTTAACCCCATAATGGGTGGAACTCTTATAGAGTTACGTCAGTATTTTTATTTCCTATATTAGTATGTTCTAACCTTGTTTTGTAGAAGTTCCAGAATTTCACGCGTTTCCATGGTATTTTTCTACCCTCTTTATTTAAATGCTTTGAGGACAAAGCATGCTTCTTGTTTGGGGGCATAGAAACATGTGTAATTAAGGCATATGTTAGGATATAGATATGTATAATATGCATTTGTTTTCAAGTTAAAATTTTCAAAAATATAAATAAATAAGTTTATGCTATACACTTAGGAATATTGGTATTGTTTTATTTCTCTATGCTCTTAACAATCTAGAAGTCTCACGTAGCTTTTGCATCAGAATAATTGTTAGAAACTTAGGTTAATATGTAGGTAATAATCTTTGCATCTATCTATAAATATATTACATGAGTATCTATGATCATTAGCGATAAGTTTCTCAATCTAGGCTAGAGTGCTTATTCTAAAATCTGTGAGAATATAGCCTAAAGCCTTATATGAGCGAAACATTTGAGAAATGACACAAGGGAGAAGTAAAATCTGGATAGAGAAATCACACGTCCACATGCTTGATCACTATGCCGTATCCTAAGTGAGAATTTAGGCCCTCTTTGGATCGATATAGCCAGAAATTCAAACCTATGAATTATTTTCCGCTAGTCGCCCCTCTGAGCCTTTCTTTAGCCTTTCATAACCTACAAATCCTTTACCCTGTTACAAAAACAAAACAAAATAAAAAAAATCAAAAAATAAAAAAAAATCAAACTACCCAATTTAGAATAAGTCTGAGAATAGAATGAGGAAGAAAGAAGAAGAGAAAAACCGGTGTAAACAAAAGTTAGTTAATTACTTCAGAAAAGAAGTTTCCATCCAAAGAAAAGAAAAATAAAAATAGAAATAAAATAAAAACTTCGAAAAAATAGAATAAAAGGAGTTGAAAGCCAAAGAAAAAGAAAAAAAATATGGCTAAGGATGGAAACAAAGTGTAGAAGCAAAAGTAAATAACAAGATTTTCTCTAAGTTACATAATATGAAGACTCTACTATCTCAGACTTATCCTTTTGAATATCCATTTCCTTCCTTCTTTAAACCATCTCCTAATCCCCGCAACACCTAATAAAGACCTCTAGCTCAATTAGGAATAGATTAGTGTGATAGTAATTGGCAGATGTGTTTGATCGACCCCGGCTTCCTTGTTGTCATTGAGATTGTAAGGTAAAGTGTGCCCACTGCACACTGGAGTAGCGAAACTTGAGCGGAAAAATCAGAGTGATTTTTCTCTTGATATTTATGTGAGGACCTACTTAAGGACGTTATTCCGAGTTTTCATAAACGAACCTGCTAGGCATTTCATAGTATTACTTATAGTATATATATTTGTATCATAGATGATTGATTATTATGCATATATTAGTTTAGGTTTTTGACTTGGTTATTCTTATTCAATTGCTAGTGAGATGTATAGATAGTTCAGACATGAATGAGGAAACAATAGTTTTATTTCTTAGTCGTTGTAGTATAGATGAAGTTTGTGAGTACCTTCACTGGAAAACTTTCACGAGGCTATAACTTCGTCCCACTAGGGAATTCCTAGTGGTTTAAAGCCTTGTTGCGATATGGTCAATGCAATCGCACTTTCAAATAAACGCGAGTAGTTAGAACTCTATTTTTGGTCACTTATTCTAATTTCTCATCTTTGCTTGAGGACAAGCAAAATGCTGTTTGGGGTGGTTTGATAAGAGCCCAAAACTGTAGTTTTAACCCCGTAAATGTCATACTATTAGACCAATTATGTGAGTAATAATTAAGAGTTAACATTTCATGTTTTATGCATTTCGGACTTCAAAGTCCATTATGTGCAGAAATGTGCCACTTTAGCGAGATAAAGGAGCAAAGGTCGGTTACTAAGGAGTTCCGTGATTAAAGGCCAAGATTCAAGAAGACAAAGCTTTTCTAAAGCCCGGGTCAAAAGCTGAAAAGTCGACGCGGCAGAAACAGCACTCAAAGTCAGCAGAACTTACGAAGGCCATATTTGTGGACTCAGACCTCGGAATTGGGCCTACCTTATGTCAAAACGACCGGCTCGGAAAGAGATTTCCAATGGTCTAAGCCTTGACCCAATCAGAGGAGCAGAAGTGGACGAAGAGTCTGTTGAAGCCAACTGCAGCTGAAGAGGCCTTTTTGGACTAAAAGAATTGGGTTTTAGGCCTGATTTTCTGGCCCAAAACATGGCTCCAAGCCCATGCACGATTTTTGGATATGAAAGTATAAAAACCAAAGCTTAACTCTTTGTTAATGGTAGCTAGTTAGACCTAAAAATTGAGATTAATTCTAGATCTAGTTTTCAGTAGATTAATTAAGTTTAGTTCCATTTTCAATTCTTGTTTTAGATTAAGTCTTTGAATCATTGTTCTTGATAGATTAGATAAATAAAATAGTTATTTTGTCAATTTCGATTTCTGTCATTTCAATTTATAGATATAGTTTTAATTCTTGTTGATTATCATTTCGTAGTTTAAATAGATTGAAACATTGTTAGTTAATTTAGTTAAGTTAGAATTTTAATATGATGTGTAGTTCTAATTCAATGGGAAATGATGGGTTGATGACTCAAGGCTAAAACCTCCATTAGAGGGGTTGATGAAGCTTTGATGAAAACTTAGTTGTATAGTATAGAGTCGTTGTAGAATCTATTCCACTCTAGAAGGTCGTGAATAGTCATTTCGTATAGTTTACCTACGAAATGAACGATAAAACTCAAAACGTAAGTAAACTAACAATTTTATGTGCCTATATTTTATCAAAGATTCTACTCTCAATCCTCTCTCTGGGTACGGATCTCGAAGTTATGGTGGATAGTTTACTTACGTTTTGAGTTTTAGGTCTAACAATTGTAAATGACAAGAATCGAAATTGACAAATAGCTATTTTATTTATCAAACTAATTAAGAACAATGATTCTAAGAGTCTAATCTAAAACAAGAATTGAATATAAACTAAACTTAATTTAATTAAATAAAAACTAGATCTAGAATTATCTATTGTTTTAGGTCTAACTAGCTACGTAGGTAAACTACCAATTTTTATCTCTCATTAGACTTGATAAATATAATAGTATATTGGTGAGTGCACCATTAAGGTAACCGGGCCCTCCCTATGGAGTGTGTGGCTGTAAGTACCGGATCCTAAGTCCACGTTTAACATAATTCACGTTTTCCACTCTTGCATGTTTTCTCGGATTTTTGAGTCATGTTTCTCTATGGGGTGAATTATGTCTTTCTTGCTTATTGTTTTTCCTTAAAAAAGTTAAAAAAAAAAATATATATATATATATATATATATATTAAATAATAAACATAGTAATCTAGGAAGTCTCGGGAATCTGACTTTAAAAGACCCACTGTTAATAAAAAATTTAAAAAAAAAAAAAAAAAAAAAAAAAATTCTAAACTTTGTTGTAAAAAATTTGTTTGGGGGTGGGGTGTTCGTGTTTCCGTCCTGGAATGTTTTATGTCCCATTAGAGTTGCTTAGGCTGTTTAATTGTATTTCGATTCGGGTTGACATAATCTATGAATTTAGAGTTCAGTCGTTCGCATAACGTACGTCAGGCACGCACTTCGAGGCGTTTTCCACTATCTTATATGTCATCCAGCGTCGGAATAGAGTGTTTTATGGATCATTGGATTGGAAATTCTCTCCTGATCATTTCCATATCTCATTCGCAAAAATCGGACCGGTAACGAAGCGGCAATTTTAGTTTGAAGTTTCGCAAAAAATCAAAAAATTCAAAAATTTCGAATTGGGCTTGGGCCCAATCCGCGCGCACCGGCAGCGCACCCGCGCCCTTACCTTTGCCCCAGCAGTCGCGTTCATTCTTCCAAACCGCCATTAACGGCCACCAAAGCTCCAAAACCTAAAAAAAAAAAATAAATAAAAAGAAACCTAAACAAACCCACGCCAACCATCAAAAATCCACTTCAAATCTTCTCTAAAACCAAACCACCACCAAATCCACCAACTTACATCACCAAAAACCACCGAAAATTACAAAAATTCAAGCTGTCGCGCCACCACCGCGCCACCACCACTGGTTGTTTCATTTGGTTGACTTAAATTCCAACCCCACATCCCATTTAAACCCCCACTACATTCCAAACACTACAATGGCTAAACAACGTTGAATTTTGCCGGAGCAAGCATTTACTGGCGACCACTTCGCGCCGTTTTATGGTGACGAAATGATTAGTAGAGACTGGAATAGCTTGTGGTACTCGACCGAAGCCTTTTACCACGAAGACTTAGTTCGACGGTTCTACAACACGAGGGAGTTGGAAAGGACTAGAATTTTTGTTATGGTGGCGAAGAGGAGGAAGGAAGTAACTACTGGGTTGTTGGCTGAGATTCTAGGCATTCCGCCTAGAATCCATCTGGATGTCACGTTACAGGAGTCCCAATATAATGGGGTAGAGTCGTTGATGAGCGTGGCGATTCTGAAGGGAACTACAATGCGAGATCGCATTGTGTTCGCCAGCATCCTCGAACCAACCGGTAAATTGCGTCGCGACTCGATGGATTGGTGAAACATCTTGGGGAAGGAGAAAGTCAGCGACATCAGTCTGAATTGCCTCCACATTTTATGGATACTCCGGGGAGCAGAAGTCGAGTTACGTATCTTGGAGTTTTGCTTAGCATGATTAGGGGAGTGGGAAAGTTGATAGCACCTCTCCCCGTTTTAATAACCAAGATCATCTTTGAAGTTGAGAGAGCGACTCGCGTCGATAGGATTTACCTCACCCTACACGAAATCCCTCGGATCTATAAGGATTGTGTCCAACGAGTTTGGAGGTTACCCGAGGATAGAAGAGGGGCGAGGAGGATGGTGGAAATGAGAATGACGAGGAGGATGGGGAAATGGGAATGACTTCGGAGGATGAGGAGGGTTTGACTTGTTTTGATCACGGATGCCTTTGAGAGGTCTTTGGTCGGATCACGAACGCATGGCTGTGATTCATCGTGGCATCGCGTTAAACTCAACACTATCTCGCGAAGACCTCGGACTCGACATGCAACTATCCACCATAACCGAGATCCGTTACCCGAGAGGATTAGAGGTGGGAATAGATGAGGGCCGATCTAGAAGCTCGGCGCCGATTCGGGCCGACATGCTTGCACGATTCCCACCTCACGGATTCTCCTTCGAGAACACACCATCGAGGCCTGGCGTCGTCGCCGAAAGATCGAATGGTCTGGCCCATCGGGGAGCTCGGGGAGCCATCTCCCCGAGCATGTGCCCTCCGCCATCGATGTCGAAGTGGTTAGGGATAGTATAGTTTGATATTTTTATTTGTAGTTTTAATATTGTTAGTTATTTTAATGTAAGTTTTATTTCCGTAATTTGGATTTTGTAGTAAAACGGGCATTTAATGCCAATTTTAATATAATGTCGTTATTTTAATTTTGCGTGGTTGTTTAATATTGATCCCACCTTCCCAAATTGTTTGGGGTGGTGTTATCTATTCCAAAGATGATTTTTATATGACCTTCGTTTTTAGAAGTTATTCTTGAGTCGGGGGTGAAAATATGGCCGTTTAGGCATATCTATGAATAAGTATCATAGTAGGATGAAATCTCGATTAAATAGGTAGATTCTATCCTAAATTCAACCTAAAACGATACTAGGTTTGTTTTAGAATCAAGAAAATGAGTTGTTTCCGTTTTCGGGTTTGGAAATTTTAGTATTTTCGGAAACTGCCGTAAAAACTCTTTGGCAACTTCCCGATCCGTTTTAGCAACGTAAAACCTATATAAACTTCATTCATTCTACCCTCACAACTCACACTACACCTAACCTCCATCACTCACCTTTCACTCCTGCGATTCCCGTTTTAGGTGTCATTTTTCGATCTTGAAGACTCGAACACGCTGCGCCAAGGAGGAGGAGCGCTCGCTCCGCACATTTTCAGAATTTTTGTTCAGAGCGCTTTTCACAGCCAAAGGAGAGCGATTCACGCTCAAACACTAGAATCCCAAAATCTTCAGAGCGCACTCGCGCCCTGACTTCCGTGGACCAGAAAAATTCTAGTTTTTTGCGGGTTGTTTCCGGATCATTCGCAGCTATTCCAGAGCGTAATTTTGAGCTGACATCTCCTACATTGATACCGGAACAGTCTTTCAAAGATTTGTTCCAAAACACTACTTATGGTGCTTGGTTTCGCGAGGCGATCACATACGTTGGCTGGGAACCGCTCATGGTAAGACCTAATGCACTGTATTCTCCAACACTAGCATCTTATTTTTACGATAACTGCATTTTCTTTGAGAGACCAGATGGAGAACAAGTGTTCTCCATCAACATTGATAATGAACCAATGGAAATTACCAAGTTCTTGCTAGCATTTGTTCTTGGACTTGCTATGCCCGCTGAAATACAAGACCCATGGTGATATTGGGTAGATAATATGTATGTCTACACTTACGAGTTTTTGCATGAGTCGTATGGCACGGGCATTTTCCATATCGAGGACCAAGGGGAATATAACGTCGCCTTTGGTAGTCTGTCCATGAACATAGGAACTGTTATGTTTTGGATCATGCTAAACATTTTAGGGGAATGATGTTTTTCTTACGTGAATGATGCCACTTGCGGCGTCTTCCTTGCTTTAGCCACGGGGGCGTATGTGTCATGACCTTCCCGAACCTTGATGTCTAGTTTAGCTTGATCCCATAGCATGAGGCATAAGTACCTTCTTATGCCTGTTCTAATTTCCCGTATATGCTATGTTTCTTTCCTATTTTTTGTACACGTTTCACGGATTGGATTACGGTCGATACTGTACTACCCACCAATAGTATTATTCAATCTTTCCATGCAATGACTTGGCAAGGGTGGAGGATACAACCTCATCAGGTTGCACCCTACACCCCATCAGACCAAGTGGCTCTTAATAGGTTAGCAATAATAGACGATAAAAGGCGGGAAGCCTGGCAAATTATCATGGCATGGCAGGACGCGAAGGAACCTCACTTCTTTATAGAAGAAGAGGATGAGGAAGATGATGAGTAAAGCGGGAGATAAGGTAAGTTTTAATTCTAGTTAGTGTCTGCTTATGTCCCAAGCAATTTCATTCTTTTAACCCCATAATGGGTAGAACTTGTATAGAGTTGCGTCAGTTTTTATTTCCTATATTAGTATGTTCTAACCTTGTTTTGCGGATGTTCTGAATTTCCGCGATTCAATGGTATTTTTTTCAACCCTCTTTATTTAAAATGCTTTGAGGACAAAGCATGCTTCTTGTTTGGGGGGGGCATAGAAACATGTGTAATTAAGGCATCTGTTATGATATAGATAGGTATAATATGCATTTGTTTTCTAGTTAAAATTTAAAAAAATTCAAAAATATAAATAAATAAGTTATGCTATACACTTAGGAATATTGGTATTGTTTTCTTTCTCTATGTTCTTAATAATCTAGAAGTCTCACGTAGCTTTAGCATTAGAATAACTTTTAGAAACTTAGGTTAATATGTAGGTAATAATCTTTGCATCTATCTATAAATATATTACATGAGTATCTATGATTGTTAGCGATGAGTTTAAAAATCTAGGCTAGAGTACTTATTCTACAAATCCCTGTGAGAATATAGCCTAAAAAGCCTTATATGAAGCGAAAACATTTGAGAAATGACACAAGGGAGAAGTAAAATCTGGATAGAGATATCACACGTCCACTTGCTTGATCACTAAACCATACCCTAAGCGAGAATTTAGGCCCTCTTTGGATCGATATAGCCAGAAATTCATACCTATGAATTATATTCCTAATTAAGCCCCTCTGAGCCCTTCTTTAGCCTTCCATAAACCACAATTCCTTTACCACATTACAAAAACAAAACAAAATAAAAAATTCAACCTACCCAATCTAGAATAAGTCCGAGAATAGAATGAGGAAGAAAGAAGAAGAGAAAAACACATGTAAACAAAAAAAGTTAGTTAATTGCTTGAGAAAATAAAGAAAAGAAGTTTCCATCCAAAGAAAAGAAAAATAAAAATAGAAATAAAATAAAAACTCCAACAAAATAGAATAAAAGGGGTCAAAAGCCAAAGAAAATAATATATATATATATATATATATATATATATATATATATATATATATATATATAAAACCCTAAACCCTATATGGCTAAGGATGGAAACAAAGTGTAGAAGCAAAATAAATAGCAAGGTTTTCTCTAGTTACATAATAGGAAGACTCTATTATCTCAGACTTGTCCTTTTTGAATATCCATTTCCTTCCTTCTTAAACCATCTCCTAATCCCATGACACCTAATAAAGACCTCTAGCTCAATTAGGAATAGGCTAGTGTGATAGTAAGTGGCGGATGTGTTTGATCGACTCGGTTTCCTTGTTGTCATTGAGATTGTAAGGTAAAAGTGTGCCCACTGCACACCTTGGAGTAATGAAAACTTGAGTGGAAAAATCGAGTGTTGTATCTTGACTATTATTGTGAGAACCTACTTAAGGACGCTTATTCCGAGTTTGAAACGAACACGCTAGACATTTCATAGTATTACTCATTATATATATGTTTATTGTAGATGATTGATTATTATGCATATATTAGCTTTGGTTTCGACTTGATTACTCTATATGCATTGCTAGTGAGAGGTATAGTTAATTTAGAGCATGAATAAGGAAACAATAGTTTTATTTCTTAGTCGTTGTAGTATAGATGAAGTTTGTGAGTACCTTCACCGGAAAACTCTCATGAGGCTATAACTTCGTCCACTAGGGAATTTCTAGTGGTTTAAGGCACTATTGCATATGGTCAATGCAATCGCTCGATGAAATGAGAGTAGATAGAACTCCATTTTGGTCACTTATTCTAATTTCTCATCTTTGCTTGAGGACAAGAAAATTGTTGTTTGGGGGTGGTTTAATAAGAGCCCAAAACTGTAGTTTTAACCACATGTAACATCATACTTTTAGACCAATTATGTGAGTAATAATTAAGAGTTAACAACGATTCGTGTTTTTATGCATTTCAGGCTTCAAAGTCTATTATGTGCAGAAATGTGCCACTTTAGCGAGATAAAGGAGCAAAGGTCGGTTGCTAAGGAGTTCTTTGATTAAAGGCCAAGATTCAAGAAGACAAAGCCTTTCTAAAGCCGGTCCAAAAGTGAAAAGTCGGCCGAGAAACTTGACACTCAAAGTCAGCAGAACTTTTGAAGGCCGTATCTTTGGACTCAGACCTCGGAATGGGGCCTACCTTATGTCAAAACGACCGGCTTAGAAAGAGCTTTCCAATGGTCTAAGGCTTGAGCCAATCAGAGGAGAAAAAGTGAACGAAAACTCTGTTGAAGCCAACTGCAGCTTAAGATGCCTTTTTGGACTGAAAGAATTGGGTTTTGGGCCTGATTCTCTGGCCCAAAACATGGCTCCAAGCCCATGCACAATTTTTGGATCTGAAAGTATAAAAACAAGAGCTTGACTCTTTGTTAATGGGGATTAGTTAGACCTAAAACAATAGATAAGTCTAGATCTAGTTTTTATTTAATTAAATTAAGTTTAGTTTATATTAAATTCTTGTTTTAGATTAAACTCTTAGAATCATTGTTCTTAATTAGTTTGATAAATAAAATAGCTATTTGTCAATTTCGATTCTTGTCATTTAAAATTGTTAGATCTAATTTCATTTATTACTTGTTATTCAATTCTTAGTTATTAATTAGAATTTAATTATTGTTTAATTTAGATTAGTAAAATTCAATTCTTTATATTATGTTTAGTTATAATTTAGTCGGAAATGATTAAGGTCATGATTCTCGGCTAAACCTCCATTAGAGGGGTTGAGAAGCCTTGATGAAAGCTTGATTCGAATATCGTAGAGTCGTCGTAATTTCCGCTTCCACTCTAGAAATGATTAGTTCACCATGAGAATGAGTGTAATCGTTCACATGCTAGTTATGAATTGGTAGAAATGCCATGTGTAATTAGGGATTAGGAGTAACCAGTTGTTTGCGAGCGATTCAATTCGGATTACGATGATTAAATCGTTAGTAGGATTAAGTCGAGTTAAGGTGGAATCAATCCCCCTCTAACTCCTTATCATAGAATCGGCGTAGCATTCCCATAGTTGTTCTAATAGTTAGACTAGTTGCATCTAGGTGGGTAGTTGCATAAGTAGTCTAGTTGCCATTTCATAAATCTCTCATTAGACTTATAGTAGATTACTTATACGTAGAGAACCACAAACATCTTGCGGAAGGACTAGGAGTGGAACAAATAATCTACTTTACTATATCTCATAGGATTGAGAGTAGAATCTTCGATAAAATATAGGCACATAAAATAGTTTAGTTTACTTATGTTTTGAGTTTTATCGTTTATCGTTTATCAAATGGCGTATAGTTTATCAAACGCCATTCCCCTATTATATTTGTTCTTGGACTTGCTATTCCCGCTGAAATACAAGACCCATGGTGCTGTGTTTGATAAACGATAAAAATGATAGTTTACCTACGAAATGAACGATAAAACTCAAAATGTAAGTAAACTAAACTATTTTATGTGCCTATATTTTATCAAAAATTCTACTCTCAACCCTATGAGATATAGTGGAGTAGATGATTCGTTCCACTCCTAGTCCTTCCGCATGCTGTGTTCTCTACGTATAAGTAATTTACTCTAAGTCTAATGAGAGATTTACGAAATGGCAACTAGACTACGATGCAACTACCCACGAGATGCAACTAGTCGATTATTAGAACAACTATGGGAATGCTACGTCGATTCTATGATAAGGAGTTAGAGGGGGGATTGATTCCACCTTAACTCGACTTAATCCTACTAACGACGAATCGTCGTAATCCGAATTGAACTGCTTCGCAGAACAATTTGGTTACTCCTAATCCCTAATTACACATGGCATTTGTACTAATTCATAACTAGCATGTGAACGATTACACCCATTCTCATGGTGAACTAATCGTTTCTAGAGTGGAAGGGAAATTACGACGACTCTACGATATTCGGAATCAAGCTCTCATCAAGGCTTCTCAACCCCCTCTAATGGAGGTTTAGCCGAGAATCATGACGCAATCATTTCCGACTAAATCATAACTAAACATAATATAAAGAATTGAATTTTACTAATCTAAATTAAACAATAATTAAATTCTAATTAATAACTAAGAATTGAATAACAAGTAATAAAAGAAATTAGATCTAACAATTGTAAATGACAAGAATCAAAATTGACAAATAGCTATTTTATTTATCAAACTAATTAAGAACAATGATTATAAGAGTTTAATCTAAAACAAGAATTGAATATAAACTAAACTTAATTTAATTAAATAAAAACTAGATCTATAATTATCTATTGTTTTAGGTCTAACTAGCTACCATTAACAAAGAGTTAAGCTTTGGTTTTTATACTTTTAGATCCAAAAATCGTGCATGGGCTTGGAGCTATGTTTTGGGCCAGAGAATCAGGCCCAAAACACAATTCTTTCAGTCCAAAAAGGCCTCTTCAGCTGCAGTTGTCTTCAACAGACCTTTTGTCCACTTCTGCTCCTCTGATTGGGTCAAGACTTAGACCATTGGAAAGATCTTTCCGATCCGGTCGTTTTGACATAAGGTAGGCCCAATTCCGAGGTCTGAGTCCAAAGATACGGCCTTTGGAAGTTCTCACGACTTTGAGTCTTTTTTACGCCCAAGGTCGACTTTTCAGCTTTTGACCGGGCTTTAGAAAGGCTTTGTCTTCTTGAATCTTGGCCTTTAATCACGAAACTCCTTAGTAACCGACCTTTGCTCCTTTATCTCGCCAAAGTGGCACATTTCTGCATATAATGGACTTTGAAGCCTGTAATGCATAAAAACACGTAATCAGTGTTAACTCTTAATTATTACTCACATAATTGGTCTAATAGTATGACTGTTACATGGTTAAAACTACAGTTTTGGGCTCTTATCAAACCACCCCCAAACAGCATTTTTCTTGTCCTCAAGCAAAGATGAGAAATTATAATAAGTGACCAAAAATGGAGTTCTAACTACTCTCGTTTCGCTGAGTGCGATTGCATTGACCATATGCAACAAGGCCTTAAACCACTAGGAATTCCCTAGTGGACGAGTTATAGCCTCGTGAGAGTTTTCCAGTGAAGGTACTCACAAACTTCATCTATACTACAACGACTAAGAAATAAAACTATTGTTTCCTCATTCATGTCTCAACTATCTATACATCTCACTAGCAATTGAATATGAATAACCAAGTCAAAAACCTAAACTAATATATGCATAATAATCAATCATCTATGATACAAATATATATACTATGAGTTATACTATGAAATGCCTAGCAGGTTCGTTTCTGAAAACTCGGAATAGCGTCCTTAAGTAGGTCCACACATAAATGTCAAGACAAAAATCACTCTGATTTTTCCGCTCAAGTTTCGCTACTCCAGTGTACAGTGGGCACACTTTACCTTACAATCTCAATGACAACAAGGAAGTCGGGGTCGATCAAACATATCTGCCACTTACTATCACACTAACCTATTCCTAATTGAGCTAGAGGTTTTTATTAGGTGTTGCGGGGATTAGGAGATGGTTTAAGAAGGAAGGAAATTGATATTCAAAACAAGACAAGTCCGAGATAGTAGAGTTTCATATTATGTAACTTAGAGAAAACCTTGTTATTTACTTTTTGCTTCTACACTTTGTTTCCATCCTTAGCCATATTTTTTTTTTTTCTTTGGCTTTCAACTCCTTTTATTCTATTTTTTTCGATTTTTATTTTATTTCTATTTTTATTTTTTCTTTTCTTTGGATGGAAACTTCTTTTCAAGCAATTAACTAACTTTTGTTTACACCGGTTTTTCTCTTCTTCTTTCTTCCTCATTCTATTCTCCGGACTTATTCTAAATTGGGTAGTTTTTTTTTTTTTTTTTTTTTTAAAGGATTTTTGTGGGTTATGAAAGGCTAAAGAAAGGCTCCGGAGGGGCTTACTAGCGGAAAATAATTCATAGGTTTGAATTTCTGGCTATATCGATCCAAAGAGGGCCTAAATTCTCACTTAGGATACCTATAGTGATCAAGGAAGTGGACGTGTGATTTCTCTATCCGATTTTACTTCTCCCTTGTGTCATTTCTCAAATGTTTATTTCATATAAAGGCTTTTAGGCTATATTCTCCGCGACAGATTTGTAGAATAAGTACTCTAGCCTAGATTTCGAAACTTATCAAGCAATATCATAGATACTCATGTAATATATTTATAGATAGATGCAAAGATTATTACCTACATATTAACCTAAGTTTCTAACAATTATTCTGATGTAAAAGCTACGTGAGACTTCTAGATTGTTATGAGCATAGAGAAAGAAAACAATACCAATATTCCTAAGTGTATAGCATAAACTTATTTATTTATATTTTGAAAATTTTAACTTGAAAACAAATGCATATTATACATATCTATATCCTAACGGATGCCTTAATTACACGTGTTTCTATGCCCCAAAACAAGAAGCATGATTTGTCCTCAAAGCATTTAAATAAAGAGGGTAGAAAAATACCATGGAAACGCCGTGAAATTGAACATCTGCAAAACAAGGTTAGAACATACTAATATAGAAAATAAAAATCTTGACGCTTGAACTCTATAAGAGTTCCACCCATTATGGGGTTAACGAATTAATTAAATTGCTTGGGACATAAGCGCACAATAACAAAACTTAAAACTTACCTTATCTCCCCGCTTTAAACATCCTCCTCCTCATTAAAGAGATGAGGTTCCTTCATCCTACCACCCATTATAACTTTCCAAGCTTGCCATTTATTTATCATCTACTAATGCTAACCCTGTTAAGTGTTATTATGTCCGATGGGATGTGCGGGGCGACCGAGATGAGGTCGCACCTTCCATCCCGCCAAGTTATTAATCGCAATGAATGAGGCGAACCACCCAATTGGTGGGTCTCATGACTTCAACCCTTTTCAATCTGTGAATTGTGCACGTATGAGGGTAAACAACTACGCGATGATGCGACTTACCAAAACAGGCATAAGAAGATACTTACGCCTCATGCTTTGGGCTCTCTTAAGACTAGCGACTAAAACTTCGGGGAATGTCATATCGGCGACATCCCCACCTAAAAGCGAAAAAATGTCACCAAATAGATCTTGTTTTGCAAAATGAACTGCCATTCCCCAAAATATTCATCGGGATGAATAACATGGTGGTGCCTACGTTTAGGGAAAGGCTACCAAGGGCAATACTATATCGCCCCTGGTCCATTACTCGAAATACTCCTCCCCCATAATACTCATGGAAATATGTATAATCATAAAGGTATGCATTATCGGTCATATATGCCCATGTGTGAACAGGATCAGGTATTGGTAATCCTGAAACTAAAGTGACCACATTTTTATTGAATTTATGTGTCGTGTCATCGACTACGACGGAGAATTCTTGTTCTCCATCCTGATTACAATAGAATTTAACGTGGTCATAGAAATAAGCAGTAAGCTGTGGTGAATATGAATCGTCATCACTTACCCGGTAGATGGCGCCATCCTAAACTCGCGGGGATCCCGTTAGCCGGAACCAATGTCCATAGGTCTCGGTTCCCAACACATCTTCAAAAGACTGTTCAGGTATGACTATAGGAGATGTCATCTCAACGACTCTTTGAACAGTTCTAAAAATCCTGGAATGACCCTCAGAAAATTGGAATTTCCATGTTTACGGATGGCGGTATGCGGATGCGCTTCGCTTTGAAGCGGGGTCGCGCTCGTGGGTTTTGGAATTACGGTGTTTGAAGTCGCTTCGCTGAGGAGGGCGAGGTCGCCGAAAGTAAACTTGTCGAAAAACTTTGAAAGTATGCGAGCGAGATGCTTCGTAAAATCTTGAAAGTTTAGAGGAAAAAGAAGGAAAAGCTTGGAGTAAAAGGTGCGGGATGATGGTGGGGTGTAGTGTGGTTTGTTAGTGTAGAATGAAGGGAGTTTAAATAGGTTCTGAGCTTCCAAAACGAATCGACAAGTTCCCAAATTGTTTTATGGCAATTTCCGGAAATAGAAAAATTCCAAACCCGAAAACGGAAACAAACCATCTTCTTGATTTTCTAAAAATCTTGGTATCTTTCATACTGGATTTAGAATAGTAACTTCTAGACTCTCCTAGATTTCATGCTACCACCACACAAATCATAGATATGCCGATATCGGCCAAATTCTCAACCTTTCCTCCAAGACAACTTTACAGCAGATGATCATATAACGAATTATGCTCGGTATAAATATTACCACCCCAAACAAGCTCCGAAAGGTAGGATTAATGATAAAAACAAAGCGAGAACTTCGAAAATAACCAATTATATTAAAACTAAAATTTAAAACCAAACAACATAAAACAAACACCTTAATATTTAAATTTAACAACCTGAATTAAAATCCAACTAATAAAACAAAATCATGAAATAACAACGAACACAAACTGATGGTGAACACCTAGTTATGTGATGAAGATGGACCCTGAGATGGAGATTGGCCTGGGATGGAGAATGGCTTGAACCATCTGTCCTTCGGCGGCGACGCCATGCCTTTCAGACTCCGGCTAAAACCAGAATCCTCCACGGGTGGCATGCGTCGTAGTATCTTTATTCGGAACAAGCGCTGTGCTTCCATCTCGATCCCGAAGTCTTGCATCTTGGGCTTGGTGATCTTTGGTGGATAGTCTCCAAGTTAGACAAGATATCGTCCTGACCCCTTTCGAGCATTTCAAGTCTCGTCTGAAGGTTCGTTTGCTTATTTCGAACTACAATCTGTCTATCTCAGATATTTTCTCAAATACCATAAACGCAACGCAAGGCAGTTTGCAACACTTGCATGCGTTCTAAATTAGAACTACAACTATCTAATGCATTGTCATCCAAACATGTCATATCCTCCCTTTCATTCTCCGACTCAACCACATTTTCTTCAGACAACGGCCAAGTCTCTTGGATGCAATCCGTATAGATACTTGCATTAGAATGCACTTTGATCTTAATAGGAGCAGATTTTGCAACAGCTCTAAAGGAGAGCTTGATCTTAGTGATCAATATGGGAAGAGGCGCCAAGCTCTTTCCCACTCCTCTAATCACATTAAACATTAAATCGTGGATGCAGAAATTATACTTATTCGTTTGCAAAATCCAGGGAATGTCGCGGACATTCTGCGGACCCGATATCGCTGACTTTGTCTTTCCCGGGGCGTTCCTACCAATCCACCGAGCTCTGGCCGGTTGATTGGTTCGAGTGGTTGGCCCGGTGGACGCAATGAGATGTCGGATTATATTCACCCTCCACGACAGTATCTTTCATCAAAGTAGGAACTCCAGTATACTGGGATTCCTGAATGGTCGTTTCTAGGTTGCTTTCAAGCGTAATTCCTAATAGCTCAGCCAACAACTGTCTCGTTACTTCTCTCCTCATTCCTGCTACCTTAATAAAAATCCTATCCCCCTCCAATTCTCGCTTCTTATAAAACTATTCTACCAAATCATAGTGATAGAATTCCTCGATTCGTACCCAAATTTCCCAATCCCTCCCCATCATCTCCTCGCGTCAGTAAATGGCCTAAGCTATCGGAAGCAAACACGCTCGGCAAAATTCTTCGTCGTAGCGCCATTGAAGTTTTTGAAACAACCAATGGTTTTGTAGACTATGGGGGAGGCGAGTTTGATGAAAAACAACTAGAAACAACGCTGGTGGCGGTGGTGGGTACGGTGGCAGGTTGGGACTTGAATTGGTGATGCTGTTTTCGGAGTTGTAAAATTTGTTGGGGGTAGGTGGTGGTAATGGTTTGGAGAAGATTTCAGTTGGATTGAATTACTTGGCGTGGGTGTAGTTAGGTTTTCTTTTTTTTTTTTCCTTTATTTATTTATTTATTTATTTATTTATTATTATTATTTTTTTATTTTGGTGTTTAAGGTTTGTTTTAAACCTTGGTAACCGGCGGGATTGGAAAAGGAAACAACTCTGCATTTTTGGGAAGGAAGGAGACGCACAGACGTGCGTGCGGTTTAGGCCCAAGCCCAATTTGAATTCTGAAATTTTTCGATTTTTTGCGCAATTTCAAATTCAAATTGCCGCTTTGTTACTGGCCCGATTTTGGCGAATGAGTTATGGAAATGATCAGGAGAGAATTTCCAATCCAATGATCCATAAAACACTCAATTCCAACAATGGGTGACGTATATGAAGGTGGAAAAACGCCTAAAAGTGCGTGTTTGACGTAAGTTATGCGAATGAAGGAAATCTAAGTTTGAGATAACGTCAACCCAAATGAACTACACTACTGGGCCTAAGCAACACAAATGGGAAGTTCGAGCAATCCGGATGGAAAGACCGACTACCCACCCCCAAACAAATTTTTAAACACATAATTTGTTCTAATGTGGGTCGTTTAAAGTCAGATTCCCAAGACTTGTTGGATTGCTATTTCTACAATTTAGAATTTTTTATTTTTTTATTAGTTTATTATAAGAAAAACGAAAAACAATAAATACATACTTCACTCCATAGAGGAACATGACTCAAAACCCGAGAAAACATGCAAAAGTGGAAAACGTGAATTATGTTAACTGTGGACTTAGGATCCGGTACTTACAGCCACACACTCCATAGGGAGGGCCCGGTTACCTGAATGGTGCACTTACCATTATATGGAAATGAAAGGAAGTGCACCAAATGACAAAGGTCAATCCTCATAGACAGGGTCCTGTAAAAGGACTTCCTCTACATCGAGGGGCCGAAGTTAGGTGAAAATGTTTTAGCCGTTGACCATTAACTTGAAAGGTACTGGTTGTCCGTGGGATTTACCAAGGTGATTGCCCCGTAAGGGGTGACTTCATAACCAGAAAAGGACCAGACCAACGGGTTTTTAGTTTCCCTGGGAAAATATGTAGACGGGAGTTGTAAAGCAAGACCTTTTGACCGACCACAAACTCTTTGCGCAAGATTTGCTTATCATGAACACGTTTCATGTTAGCTTTATAATCCTTCGCGAGATCATAAGAATCGCTACGGATTTCTTCAAGCTCATTCAATTGCAACTTGCGTTTGACACCTGCCTCATCAATATTGAAGTTAAGGCTTTTTATAGACCACAGAGCACGGTGCTCTAATTCAATGGGCAAATGACATGGTTTCCCAAATACAAGTATAAAGGGAGACATACCTATAGGAGTTTTGAAAGTAGTTCTATACGCCCATAAGGCATCCGATAGATGCTTCGACCAGTCTTTCCTATCAGGGTTTACAGTTGTTTCTAAAATCTTTTTGATTTCCCTATTAGAAACTTCTACTTGTCCGCTAGTTTGTGGATGATAAGGAGTTGCTACTTTGTGTGTAACTCCATACTTTTTCACTAGGGATGCAACAACTCAGTTGCAAAATGTGTTCCACCATCACTAATGATGGCTTTAGGAATGCCAAACCGATAGAAAATATATTCTTTAATAAAAAAATACAACGGTCTTATGGTCATTGCTACGGCAAGCTAGGGCCTCTATCCATTTAGAAACGTTGTCCACGGCAACTAGAATATAAATGAAACCGTGGGAAACAGGGAATGGACCCATGAAATCAATACCCCAAACATCAAAAATTTCTACTATCAAGATTGGATTTAATGGCATCATATTACGCTTCGTGATTCGCCCAAGTTGTTGGCAACGAATACACGTCTTGCAATGCACTTGGGCATCCTTAAAAAGGGTTGGCCAATAAAATCCACATTGAAGAACTTTAGCGGCTGTTTTCATCCCACTGAAATGGCCACCACACTCTATGTCATGGCAGAACGATAGAACTTCATTATATTCCCACTGGGGAATACAACGACAAATAATCTGATCGGCACAATACTTAAAAAGGTAGGGCTCATCCCAGTAGTATAACTTAACTCTGGCCAAAAACTTCTTATGTTCATTTCTTGACCAATTATAAAGCATAACATCATCCGCTAAATAATTTACAATGTCGAAGATACCATGGTCTTTGAAAAATAGCATCTGAGATGCTCATCGGAAAAAGAGTCCCAGATGGACTCGAATCACTATTATCGCCGTTTGTAAAGTCTAGATAAGTGGTGCGGCAACTTCGTTTTCGACCCCTCTTTTTGTCCTTTATTTCTAATGTGAACTCTTGCGGAGAAGGATCCATCGGATTAATCTCCTTAGCATCCTTCTTTGCAAGAAGGTACTTAAAGAGGTGCATGGTCGTGTAAACTAAAGTTTTAGAACCAACCAAATAAGGATGAAACTTATCTAAAGCATAAATGGCGGCTAAGAATTCTTTTTTTCGTAGTTGAATAATTCCGTTGAGCATCGTTTAAGGTTTTACTAGCATAATAAATAACTGTGGACTTATTATCTAGTTTTTGTCCCAAAGATCGCACCAACCTGCATAGTCACTAGCATCACACATGAGTTCGAAGGTTTAGACCAATCGGGAGGTCAGATAATTGGTGCAGAGGTTAGAGGCGACTTTTAAAGTTTCAAAAGCACTGCTACGGTTAAAATTAAAATCAAAGATTGCATCTTTCAAAAGCAGATTAGTTAAAGGCCTAGCTATTTTTGAAAAGTCTTTAATAAACCACCTATAAAACACTCGCATGGCCTAGAAAGGCTCTAATATCACGGACGGTCCGTGGTTTAGGTAGAGTCGCTATCTTATCTAGTTTGGCCTTATCTACTTCGATGCCATCACTAGATACAATGTGACCTAGTACTATGCCCTTTTTCACCATGAAATGACACTTTTCCCAATTTAAAACAAGGCTCTTTTCTTCACACCGTGTCAAAACCTTAGACAGGTTAGACAAACAGTCTGTGAAGGAATCCCCATAGATAGAAAAATCATCCATGAAAATTTCCATAAAGCGCTCTACCATGTCACTAAATATATGAAGCATACACCGCTGGAAGGTACCAGGAGCATTACAAAGGCCAAAAGGCATTCGTTTATAGGCATACGTTCCAAAGGGACATGTGAAGGTAGTCTTTTCTTGGTCATCAATATCAATAATAATATGAAAATAGCCTGAGTAGCCATCCAGAAAACAATAAAAAGCATGACCAGCTAGGCGTTCGAGCATTTGATCTATAAAAGGTAAATGAAAGTGATCCTTTCGTGTCATAGCATTTAAACGTCTGTAATCAATACAGATCCTCCATTTCATAGGACCTTGTGTGACAACATAGTCACCCTTTCCATTACGTACCATGGTAACTCCCGATTTCTTAGGAACTACATTAATGGGGCTTACCCATTCGCTATCAGAGATTGGGTATATGATACCCGCATCGAGTAATCGTAAGACTTCTTCCCTAACCACCTCTTTCATGGCGGGGTTCAAGCAACGCGAGGTTCGCGAGAAGTCTTGGCGTTATCCTCCAAATGGATCACGATGAGTGCAAATATTAGGGTCAATTCCTTAATGTCGGCTAGGGGACCAACCAATCGCAGACCGATGTTTCCTAATCACCCGATTAAACGTGTCTCTTCATCCTTAGATATAACAGAGAAGATATAATTACCGAATGACTACCATCCGGATCAAGTTGAATATATTTTAGGTCGGGGAAAGAGGTTTAAGCACCGGGTGGAAGGAAAATCAATAGATGTTTCGTGCGGGTCCTCATTTTGCATAATGAATACTTGCTTAGGTAGCAAGTCTTCATACTCGATATATGGAGCAACCGGAAGGTCTACAATTTGTGTGGACTCAAGGATGGTGTTGACTTCCTCTAAGTAGGAGTCATTTACAAAATCTGAAGTTTCAAAAGAAAGGAATTTGTACATATTGTTTTCGGGAAACGTGTTGTTAAAATAATCTTGAGCTAAGCTCTCGATCATGCTAACCTCCCCATCTATAGACGAATCACGTAATCTGTTTCATCATTTTAAAACATTTACCTCAACAGTAAGATGGCCAAAAGATAAGGACATCTTACCATCGGGGCAATTTATAAGCGCGTTGGCAGTGGCCAAGAAGGGGTGCCCTAAGATGATCGGTACAGAGTCGTTAGCGACTTCTGTATCGAGGATAACAAAATCAGCAGGATAGTAGAAATCCTGAACCTTAACAAGCACGTTTTCCACTACACCCTTAGGATACTTAATTGACCTGTCCGCTAATTGCAACGTTATTTTTGTAGGTTGCATTTCCTGTAGACCTATTTGTTTATACAAATAATATGGGAGTAAGTTAACACTCGCCCCCAGGTCTAATAACGCGGTCGTCGTGTGGGAATCTCCTAAGGTGCATTTTACAGTAGGACAACTAGGGTCCTTGTACTTAACAATTCCATTATTTTCAGATAAAGTTGGGAACTGTTCAGTTAGAAAGGCGTCTTTAGGTATGTTGGTCTTACGCCTAGTAGTGCACAACTCTTTAAGAAACTTAGCGTGGTTAGGTAGCTTTTTAATAGCTTTGAGAAAAGGAAGGTTTATCGTTAGATTCTTGAAAACGTTCCTAATCTCCTCAAAGTTTGTATCCCTGGTTAGCATGGCTAATTTTTGAGGGAACGGTGGTTTTGCTCTATATTTTGCGTATGGCTCGACTTGATGTGTAACCTTGGCTTTCAGTTTCCTAGGTTGTGGTTTAACTGGTACCTTTACAGTGGTAGGCTCTTCAGTTTCTATTTTGGTATCTAGTTCGATATCCGGTGTAGGGAGTACTGATGGGGTAACTATAGGCATAGTTACTTTGTTATCAACCACTCTTCCAGAACGGAGAGTGGTGATGGCATTTAGGTCACCTACGATTGTAGTTTCCGTACTAGTATTACCGTTTACCTCAAAGGCTGTGTTTGCCGTTTTAGGGTTTGGTATCGCTTGTCCTAGAAACACGCCTTTTGGTTGGGCTTTCTCTTGGGCTAACTGTTGTATGTCCTGATTTATGGATTGTAAGATCTGTTGGTTTGATTGAGTCATTGATTGGAAAAGTTGTTGGGTAACCTGTATAAAGGCGTCGATACGATCCGGTTATGTAGGTGTAGTAGTCACAAGTGGTGCGACTGGAACTATCTCTCGTTGATTATTTATGGGTGGGTTGTGATAGTTACTATTGTTAACCGGAACGATACCTCTATTAGTATTATAACTATTATAATTACTCTGACCTTGTGCTACACCTTGTCGTGGTTTAAGCTTGGTTGTTATAATTATTATAATTTCCCTGACCTTGTCCCCGCCCTTGCCTAGGTGGAGCTTGATTATAGTTGTTTGCTTGCCTAACATTTTGGTTATTAAACCCTGGAGGTGAAACTTGTTGATTGTTTCGCCAACTAAAGTTGGGATGTTGTCTCCATGGGGCATTAGGAATAGGATAGCTATTAATGGAGCAAACATTATCTTGCTCTAATTGTTGTTGTTCATAGGCGAGAGAGGACAATAGAGTCGGGTGCTTTCGAACTTAAACAGAATTACATGGGTTGGAGTTTACATTCATGACGGGGATAGGCTTTTGTTGAACAGAAATAGCCTCAACCTTTTTAGTTAGAGATTCGATTAAATTTTTTAGTTCTGGATCGGATTTCATCTCAAACATACCGGCGGCCTTAACTGTTGAAGAAGAACTAGCAGAGCGGGGGATATCATCACTACCCCCCCAATTGTTATTGCGTTTAGTTTGCTCTTCTAAAAATTTGTAAGCTTTCGAGGCTCCTTTACTTAGGAAACTACCCCCATTCATTATGTTAAGGACTTCTTTATGGTGATGTTGAAGTCCTTTGAAAAAGGCACGAACTAACGTGTCTTTTGCTAGGTTATGGTGTGGACACTCTATAAGCAGATCGGTGAAACGATTCCAAGCCTCAGAAAATGATTCATGAGGATTACGTGGAAAAAATGAATCTTGGAAAGCATCTCATCCGTCTTTAGGGGTGGGTAAAAATGTTCCATAAACAGCTGAACAAGTTTAGCCCACGAGTCCACAGAGTTAGGCGCTTGGGCAGTTAACCAAGACGATGCCTTATCGGCTAAGGTGAAGGAAAATACCCTCAGTTTAATTTCTTCCGCACCAACCGTAGGATGATGGAATGTTGTAAGGACTTGTTCAATCCTACGCATGTGTTAGTAAGGTTTTTCATGGTCTAAACCATGGAAAACGGGTAACAAATTAAATATGTTTGGGGGAATTCAAAAATCCCCCACTGGGTCCGCTAGAACGATGCAAGATTTAGGGCTATCGCTCAATGCTTTGTAGAAGTCGGAGAGAGGAATCTCTCTTTCTTCAGCCATTATGTCAGGTGTGGTTGGTGGGATAGTAGCTAGAGGTGTAGTGATTGGTATACTCGATAGATTTGTATGTTGACGTTGACGGTTAATTACGTTCGGTTTTTTTCTCCGACCAGACCTTAATCTCATGTAAGTCTAAATCTAAACACGACAACACTCCAAACAATCTTGATATTTTAGTATAAACCTCTAACTTGAGATGCGAGGTATGGAAGAAAGGAATACCTGATAGCGTCCTTGCTTCGCGTATGAATAACGTCTTGTTTACGCGTGTTCAGTGTAAATAACAAGTCAGAACACTGAAAAACTTAAAACTCGAAGTTCGAAACAAACCTGTAGAAATCCGGAAAAATTTAGCTTAGGGCGCGGTCGTGCTCCGTGTAACTTGAAGTTACAGTGTTTAAGGGCGGGTCGCGCTCAACATGTGGGCGGGTCGTACTTAAGGTTCCAGGCTTATGGGCGCAGGTGCGCTCCGTCTGGGCAAGGTCGCGCTCCGTGTAATTTTGTCGCGGAACTTTTCAACGTTGAAACGGACAACCACAGTATGAATCAAACAAGGGTGGGTGGGTTTAATGGGACTTAAAAATGACTAATTATACCATGAAAACAATGCTAAAGTGAAACTAAGATGGCAGCGGCGCCATTTGATAAACGATAAAAAGATAATTTACCTACGAAATGAACAATAAAACTCAAAACGTAAGTAAACTAAAACTTTAACGTGTCTATATTTATCAAGTTTTCTGCTCTCAATTCTATCGAAATACAGTGGAGTAACAAATTCGTTCTACTCCTAGTTCTCTAGCATGGAATGTTTTCTATGTCTAATTAATCGGTCTTAAGTCTAATGTTTCGTAGGTATACGATAAACGATAAAAATGATAGTTTAACTACGAAATGAACGATAAAACTCAAAACGTAAGTAAACTAAACTATTTTATGTGCCTATATTTTATCAAAGATTATACTCTCAATCCTATGAGATATAGTGGAGTAGATGATTCGTTCCACTCCTAGTCCTTCCGCATGCTGTGTTCTCTACGTATAAGTAATCTACTCTAAGTCTAATGAGAGATTTACGAAATGGCAACTAGACTACGATGCAACTACCCACGAGATGCAACTAGTCGACTATTAGAACAACTATGGGAAAGCTACGTCGATTCTATGATAAGGAGTTAGAGGGGGGATTGATTCCACCTTAACTCGACTTAATCCTACTAACGATTTAATCGTCGTAATCGAATTGAATCGCCCGTGAAATAATCAATCCTGTTACTCCTAATCCCTAATTACACATGGCATTTCTACCAATTCATAACTAGCATGTGAACGATTACACCCATTCTCATGGTGAACTAATCGTTTCTAGAGTGGAAGGGAAATTACGACGACTCTACGATATTCGGAATCAAGCTTTCATCAAGGCTTCTCAACCCCCTCTAATGGAGGTTTAGCCGAGAATCATGACGCAATCATTTCCGACTAAATTATAACTAAACATAATATAAAGAATTGAATTTTACTAATCTAAATTAAACAATAATTAAATTCTAATTAATAACTAAGAATTGAATAACAAGTAATAAATGAAATTAGATCTAACAATTGTAAATGACAAGAATCGAAATTGACAAATAGCTATTTTATTTATCAAACTAATTAAGAACAATGATTCGAAGAGTTTAATCTAAAACAAGAATTGAATATAAACTAAACTTAATTTAATTAAATAAAAACTAGATCTAGAATTATCTATTGTTTTAGGTCTAACTAGCTACCATTAACAAAGAGTTAAGCTTTGGTTTTTATACTTTCAGATCCAAAAATCGTGCATGGGCTTGGAGCCATGTTTTGGGCCAGAGAATCAGGCCCAAAACCCAATTCTTTCAGTCCAAAAAGGCCTCTTCAGCTGCAGTTGGCTTCAACAGACTTTTCGTCCACTTCTACTTCTTTGATTGGGTCAAGGCTTAGACCATTGGAAAGCTCTTTCAGAGCCGGTCGTTTTGACATAAGGTAGGCCCCATTTCGAGGTCTGAGTCTAAAGATACGGCCTTCGGAAGTTCTGCTGACTTTGTGTGTTGTTTCTGCCCGCGTCGACTTTTCAGCTTTTGATCGGGCTTTAGAAAGGCTTTGCCTTCTTGAATCTTGGCCTTTAATCACGGAACTCCTTAGTAACCGACCTTTGCTCCTTTATCTCGCTAAAGTAGCACATTTCTGTACATAATGGACTCTGAAGCCTGAAATGCATAAAAACACGTAATCAGTGTTAACTCTTAATTATTACTCACATAATTGGTCTAAAAGTATGACTGTTACAGGGTTAAAACTACAGTTTTGGGCTCTTATCATTATATCAAATGATCGTTTATCAAACTCCATTCCCCTATTATATTTGTTCTTGGACTTGCTATGCCCGCTGAAATACAAGACCCATGGTGCTATTGAGTAGATAATATGTATGTCTACACTTACGAGTTTTTGCATGTGTCGTATGGCGCGGGCATTTTCCGTATCGAGGACCAAGGGGAATATAACGTCGCCTTTGGTAGCCTGTCCATGAACATAGGAACTGTTATGTTTTGGATCATGCTAAACATTTTAGGGGAATGACGTTTTTCTTCTGTGAATGATGCCACTTGCAGCGTCTTCCTTGCTTTAGCCACGGGACGTATGTGTCATGACCTTCCCCGAACCTTGATGTCTAGTTCAGCTCGATCCCATAGCATGAGGCATAAGTACCTTCTTATGCCTGTTCTAATTTCCCGTATTATGCTATGTTTCTTTCCTATTTTTGTACACGCTTCACCGGATTGAATGAATTCGATTAATCAACATGCGACCCACCAATAGTATTATTCGATTTTTCGCGGCAATGACTTGGCAAGGGTGGAGGATACAACCTCATCAGGTTGCACCCTACACCCCATCAGACCAAGTGGCTCTTAATAGGTTAGCAATAATAGACGATAAATGGCGGGAAGCCTGGCAAATTATCATGGCATGGTAGGACGCGAAGGAACCTCACTTCTTTATAGAAGAAGAGGATGAGGAAGATGATGAGTAAAGCGGGAGATAAGGTAAGTTTTAATTCTAGTTAGTGTCTGCTTATGTCCCAAGCAATTTCATTCTTTTAACCCCATAATGGGTAGAACTTCATTATAGAGTTAAGTCGGTTTTATTTCCTATATTAGTATGTTCTAACCTTGTTTTGCGGATGTTCCCGAATTTCCGCGCGATTCAATGGTATTTTTCCAACCCTATTTATTTAAAATGCCTTGAGGACAAAGCATGCTTCTTGTTTGGGGGGGGGGGGCATAGAAACACGTGTAATTAAGGCATCTGTTAGGATATAGATAGGTATAATATGCATTTGTTTTCTAGTTAAAATTTAAAAAATTCAAAAATATAAATAAATAAGTTATGCTATACACTTAGGAATATTGGTATTGTTTTCTTTCTCTATGCTCTTAATAATCTAGAAGTCCCACGTAGCTTTTGCATTAGAATAATTTTTAGAAACTTAGGTTAATATGTAGGTAATAATCTTTGCATCTATCTATAAATATATTACATGAGTATCTATGATTGTTAGCAGTGAGTTTCTGAAATCTAGGCTAGAGTACTTATTCTACAAATCCTGTGAGAATATAGCCAAGCCTTATATGAGCGAAACATTTGAGAAATGACACAAGGGAGAAGTAAAATCCGGATAGAGATATCACACGTCCACTTGCTTGATCACTAAACCATATCCTAAGCGAGAATTTAGGCCCTCTTTGGATCGATATAGCCATAAATTCATACCTATAAATTATATTCCGCTAGTCGCCCCTCTGAGCCCTTCTTTAGCCTTCCATAAACCACAATTCCTTTACCCTGTTACAAAAACAAAACAAAATAAAAAATTCAACCTACCCAATCTAGAATAAGTCTGAGAATAGAATGAGGAAGAAAGAAGAAGAGAAAAACCTGTGTAAACAAAAGTTAGTTAATTGCTTTAGAAAATAAAGAAAAGAAGTTTCCATCCAAAGAAAAGAAAAATAGAAATAGAAATAAAATAAAAACTCCAAAAAAAAAGAATAAAAGGGGTCAAAAGACAAAGAAAAAAAAAAAAAAAAATATATATATATATATATATATATATATATATATATATATATATATACGATTTGTCTAGAGTGCCACTCTTATCTCACTCTTCTCTTGAGCCGTCAGATCTCGCCCTCAAGATCTGAAGATCTCAATGAGGGTAAAAACGTATTTTCCTCATCATCTTCTCAAAAAAAGAAAAAAAAAACAGATCTAACAAAAAAAAAGAGGGATCGACTTTATCAGAACCCAATTCCATCGCCATTAACGACCACCTAAAAAAACAGATCTAGCAAAAAAAAAGAGGGATCGACTATAGTAATTACATATTTCCATCGCCATTAACGACCACCTGAGCTCTCTAAATTTCACTCTCTCTCGAGTTCCAATTAAGGTATGCTTCCATTAACACATTTTATTCTCTACTTTGGCCTGAAATCGTATTTGTATAAATTGGTTAGTTACTTGATGTACATTGTATCAATTGGTTTAGAAAAAAGTGCATTGTATCTTGTAGTATTTTAGTCCTTGTAAACTTGTAAGTACGACTCAGACTTGTCTGTTTTGAGGAGCTGGAGTAACCATTTTTTTTCCTGTTGAGTATACTAAGCGGATAGATAATTTTGACGAGTATTTGTCCATCAAACTGCAATAGTGAAAATCCGTAGTAGTAAGTAATAACTAAGATTTTGAGGAACATTAGCAGCCGATGAGGAAAAGAAACTGCAGCCAATCTACCTATATGCTTATATGGTAGCAAATGTGGCACATTTGATTGGTGCCTAAGCAGTAAGCATACAACATGGTAGAGGTACCCTTGGAGTTGATTCCTTTTCTGGACAGTTCTCGTGTATGCAAACTGGGGTTCTAAAGAAGTAGAACCATATATACAATTCAGAGTCGGAGTGTCGGACCATTGGATCCACTATGTTCAAGAGAGGCATACGCTTGCTTTGGGCAACCACCAAAGTTAATAGAACGACAACCAACATAAGCATGATAACTTTCGTTCATCATATATCTATGCTAGGAAAACCTTTTCTACTATGCAATCAAAATCCTAAATTGCAGAAAAAAATATTCCTCATGCCGTATTCTGTAAGAGTTTTGAACTCTGTCAGAGTTCGGGGAAGTAGCATATTCGGTGAACTCTATCAGAGTTTTGAACTCTGTCAGAGTTCAGTGAACTACCATATTCGGTGAACTCTGTCAGAGTTCGGTGAACTCTATCAGAGTTTTGAACTCTGTTAGAGTTCGGTGAACTAGCATATTCGGTGAACTCTGTCAGAGTTCGGTGAACTCTATCAGAGTTTTGAACTCTTTCAGAGTTCGGTGAACTCTGTCAGAGTTTTAAATTCTATCAGAGTTTTGAACTCTGGCAGAGTTCGGTGAACTCTTTTAGAGTTTTGAACTCTGTCAGAGTTCGGTGAACTAGCATATTCGGTGAACTCTGTCAGAGTTCGGTGAACTCTATCAGAGTTTTGAACTCTGTTAGAGTTCGGTGAACTAGCATATTCGGTGAACTCTGTCAGAGTTTTGAACTCTATCAGAGTTCGGTGAACTCTATCAGAGTTTTGTACTCTGTCAGAGTTCGGTGAACTAGCATATTCGGTGAACTCGTGAGTTTTGAATTCTATCGAGTTTTGAACTCGTCGAGTTCGATGAACTCTATCGAGTTTTTGAACTCTGGCCGAAGTTCGGTGAACTAGCATATTCGGTGAACTCTGCCGAGTTCTGAATTCTATCGAGTTTTGAACTCGTCGAGTTCGGTGAACTCTATCGAGTTTTGAACTCTTTCGGACTTCGTGAACTAGCATATTCGGTGAACTCGCCGAGTTCGGTGAACTCTATCGAGTTTTGAACTCTGTCGAGTTCGTGAACTAGCATATTCGGTGAACTCGGCCGTCGAGTTCGATGAACTCTATCGAGTTTTGAACTCTGTTAGAGTTCGGTGAACTAGCATATTCGGTGAACTCTATCAGAGTTTTGAACTCTGTCAGAGTTCGGTGAACTCTATCAGAGTTTTGAACTCTTTCAGAGTTTTGAACTCTATCAGAGTTCGGTGAACTAGCATATTCGGTGAACTCTGTCAGAGTTTTGAATTCTATCAGAGTTTTGAACTCTGTCAGAGTTCGGTGAACTCTTTCAGAGTTTTGAACTCTGTTAGAGTTCGGTGAACTAGCATATTCGGTGAACTCTGTCATAGTTTTGAATTGCGAGTTTTGAACTCGCCGAGTTCGTGAACTCTATCGAGTTTTGAACTCTTCGAACTTGGTGAACTAGCATATTCGGTGAACTCTGCCGAGTTTTTGAATTCTATCGAGTTTTGAACCCCGTCCGAGTTCGTGAACTCTTTCGAGTTTTGAACTCACGAGTTCGATGAACTAGCATATTCGGTGAACTCTGTCGAGTTCGTGAACTAGCATATTCGATGAACTCTGTCGAGTTTTGAATTTATCGAGTTTTGAACTCGCCGAAGTTCGTGAACTCTATCGAGGTTCGTGAAGTAGCATATTCGGTGAACTCGCCGAAGTTCGTGAACTCTATCGAGTTTTGAACTCTGTCGAGTTCGATGAAGTAGCATATTCGGTGAACTCTTCCGTAGTTTTGATGTTTAAGCTGTTTATGTACATTGGGATTTTTGACTGTTTAAGTTATTTATATTTTTAATTTTTTTAATTTATAGAAATGGAGACAGAGACATCAATGTTATGTTTATCCAAGTTCAAAATAAATAAATCATTAAATCAAACAATGAAGTTATGAACTTATTGTCTCTGCTGTTGATATCACTAGATTTTTATTTGAGGCCATATCGACTGGAGTACTGCTTGCTTGATTCAAAATAAATATATAGCTCTGTTTCAGGTAACTGTTCTATCTTTCTATTTTTATTTTTATTTTTATTTTTTTATTATTTTTTTTTATATATATAATGTTATGTTTGATTTAATTCTTTTGAATTCTAGACACCCATTTTGTACTTTCCCTATTGATATCACCCATTCTGTTGATATCACCCATTCTTAAAATGAAGTTAAGAATGCATGAAAACCAAAATAAAGCTGAACCTAGCTAGTGGTCATCCATCTAACACAAGTTTCACAAGATTTCGAGTATAACAAAATTTATATTTTCGCAAGTATAGTGGATATATATAGATACGTTCCGTAAGATCCACATCCATCCCCATAATCCCTTTACAGGGTGCCCATAGTCTCCATTAAGTTATAGGGCTTTCATGTTGCACTTTCCCTGGGGAACTTTGTTAGTAGTGTTCCAATCACACTTCACAAGAAAGGATGTAATGTGGACGGAGGCCGGTTTGTCACAACCCAAGTAACATCTAATTTCTGATTATTAAGAAAAATATAATAAACAATGATATGCGGAGCTTCAATTGACTCTTACTTTTGCTCTCACTTATCTGAAGTTCTGAACTAGTTATGTTACTGGTGGTTGAACTCTATGAAAGTCGTTAATGATTGGAATATGGAAGATGCCAAGATGGTATCTTTTATTATAGAATCCATGTCATCCAATCTGTTCTTTTATTACAAGAAAAATATATAATATAAGTACAGATAATTCTTATAGAATTCATGTTAATAGTACTGACACCTTTCATGTCAAAACAAGGTAAGTAATAAGTTTTTGCTACGACGATCTCCACGAGACCACGATGTGTAGATCATCCTCGCCAAAAGTCATGAGTAACTCTATGTTGTTGAGCTTCATATAAGTGTTCGTTTGATTTATTAGCTTACACATCCTTTGGAACAACATCAATAGAAAAAGCAGACATACTCATGTATACTTGAATTCATGATAAAATTTACCCAAAAATAATAAAAATAAAAAATAATGTATACCGATAAATCAATTTAGTTTTTGAGTTAGAGACTTAAGATCGAGTATCGATGATTGTTCCCTTTGATTAGGGTGGTCATCGAAATGAAATTTGTGCAGTATTGGCATGCTCAGATTCGCTCGTGAGTTTTTAAATCGAAGTTCGAGCCGAGGTCAAACTCAATGTCGAAGCTCCACTTTGTGCTCAAACTCGACTCGATTTGAATTATAACTAGCTCGAGCTCGACTCGACTCGACTCGTTTTACAAAACGAGCTCGAGTGAAGCTCGACTGCTCGAGCTCGAGACTCGTAGGTCATGAGCTTGCATCTGGAAACAGTGGCATATATACTCAAAATTGTTGAATAAACCCCATTTTTGTATGATTTAAGTACAAAAATTCCAAAAAACGTATTACATTTCAGTTTTCACAATGTAGGAAGCGCATCCAAACTACCATCAACATTCAAAAACATTACAAAAAGCTATTACATACCAACACTTATAAAATAGATAGCCAAAATTATGACAAAATCACTTTTGCCATATCTCTATTTTCTAACTTTATTGGCTGCAACACTCTTGTTTGGTTCAATTGCTTCTACATTTGCTGCAAGTCCGCAACACTTTAACTTCTCATTGCCACCATGAGTATCAACTATGGCACACCCAAAAAGAAAACCTACAATAATAATAATACGCTAATCACATGTCTAGTTACTAAAATTGATATGCTACAAAATCAAATAAACATTACCTAAGAAATTCTTTTAAGTTTAGATGTTGTAAAACTTCAACTCACATGCGTACAAACTAAAAGAGGTTAGACATGAAAACAAATTGTTGAAAGGCAACAATAAAAAATGAAAAGGATCTGCTTGTTACAGACCCATTCTGCAGCCTTTAACTCAGGCTCCTCACTAGATCTGACTAAGAAAGGCTTAGCTCTAGCCGCTATCAAACTGCCATCCTCCGCTCTTCTACAGCAGCAAAGACTACCCCCTTGCCATTGATAACACGACTGCTGCATCAAAATGCACTTTGACCCAATGAATTCGAGAGGACACCAACCTACAACACCTCCATTAGATTTCTTAATAGGTTTATATATGTTGCCTCGCACCAAAGTTCTAAATATCCGTCCACATAATTCGAAAGTGTTCTCGAGGATCACGTATGGGTTTAGTTTAGATCGATCAAAGACAACATTATTTCTATGCCTCATTATTTCCCGGATCAGAATAGCTTTATATTTGATAAAGCTCTCTTTCATGCTTTTTAAGGCACGGAACCGAGTACCACCAAATCCACCCATTCTCTTCAAGTCCAAGTAGGCGGTTTGATGCATGATTGAGATGCATACCACAATCTGCTAGAGAATGAACAAGTAGAGAAGGATATGTGAAATAGTTTCACTTCCTTCTTCATAAGGGGCACATTGGGTTTCATTTATGCATTCTCAAAGCAATAGTGGCCTTAGTGGGCACCATGTTCATGTAAGCCTTCCACGAAAATAATCGAACTTCGCCCTTGAGCTTTCAAAGTTGGTTTATTGATGCTTGATGACATACCTTGATTGCTAGCAGCAGATTCCACAAAGCTTTAAAGGTCGCGTGAAAAAGTCCCACCCCTTAATAAAAGCTTATGGCCTAAGAAATTCTTTTAAGTTTAGATGTTGTAAAACTTCAACTCACACGCTGCACAAACTAAAAGAGGTTACCCCCGACTAGTTTTCCTAATCACGATGTCTTTTGGTGCCTAAGAAGGCTAGTGGTGGATCCCAGAACAACAACAAGCTTTTAAAACAATGGTTACACTTAGCCTTCTTTTCGTCCATCCTCATTTACTTTCAAAAATCTTCCCATGTCAGCGACGTCTTCCTCTTGTTTGTAGTCTTTGCAGATTCAACATGATCGGTTCCATCATCACCACTTACGTTAATAACATTTTCGCATCAATGGCGCTACTAGCCGTTGAAGGAGGAACAGAATTTGAAGCCATTTGCTCGAGCATATCTAGTTAAAACCAACATTGAAATTATAAGATTTTAAGAAAATAAAACCAAGAAAAACACATGGAACTAAACTAAATATCAAATATTAAACATACAATTCAGAATTTCTAGTTCGAATCACAATCTAAGAAACCCTAACATAACAAAAACCATAATGAAGTTGTAAGTGATGATGGTAACAAAGTTTAATTACAAAAAGAATATGAAAAGAAGTGAAATTTACCAGATAAAAACAACTATGAGAATGATGAAATTGAAGTTCATTAGTTTTGATATGAGTTGATTAATGATTAGCTTTGAGACGGTGTTGGTGGTGTTTGAATTATAAGGTTGCTGAGAACCGCCATTAAATTTTGGTGCTTTGGAATGTGTTTTTAACTTTTGAGATAATGCGGCTATTTTTTAGGGTTTTACATTTTAGGTTAATATGTTTATGGGCCTGGGGTATTTTTCTGATCACATATGATATATAATGATATATAGAAAAAAAAAATTAATAAAATAGCGAGTAGCTCATGAGCTACTTGACTTCAGACGAACTTCGAAACGAGCCTAAAACTAAGCTCATATTTGACTCATATTTTTTCATGAGCGAGCACGAGCCGATCTCAAAACGAACCGAGCACCGAGTCTCATGACCAGCCCTACCTTTGATGTTGGTCTTTCTTCGTTCCTCCACTCGTGAGATTATGGCCCTTTCATTTTCCCCATCGAGCTTCAGCTCTTATATTGTCTTTCTCTTATGCCACGACTATTTTCGTTTTACAAATGTGCTTCTTTTTTCGATGTTCATTATCTCCATGGCGGCTTTAAAGTTTTACATGAGTCGTTCTCGCAAAGTTTTCCTAGTTGATTTCGCATGCTTGAATTAGATTGGGTTTTTTTTGTTAGTGTGTGGAGGGGGGATTTAATAGAGGAGTATAGTTTGCCTAGATACATGCACACCTTAGATATAGATTGGCATGCACACCGCCTTATTTCGTTCTTTGTTTTTTCACGTTGGTATTGCAACAATTTGAATTAGTTGAATGTCTTATTTTTAACTCCTATTTATTTTGTAGCAATGCCTCAAACAAAGAATGTGAATGTGAAGAATGCAGCAAAAAGTGTTTTCACGGGTGCTAAGAAGTTGTTAGGTGGGGGGAGTAGTAGTTCCGGTCGCATGAGGAGCCCGAAAAAAGAGGAAGGAGAACAACCACTTCGGCATCGGTTAAGTAGAGGGATCGAAAGCGGATGATCCCAAAGAATGTTGTAAGTGGTGTAGAGTTAGGAAATCAAAAGAGAAGAAAGGGGACGTTCTCGGTGATGTAGATGTAGATGTAGATGTAGATGGCGATGGCGTAAATATGGATCGTGGGAAGAGTGTAGTTCTAAGTCATCTTTGATAGTGAAGAAGAGGGTGTTGATGATGAAGAGGAGATCCGAGGAGGCGGAGGGGCGGGAGGAGGAGGAGGAGGAGGATGATGAGGAAGTCCATGTACCTGTACCTCCGGTGAATATTGTGAGAAAGTCT
>NW_028238141.1:0-69526 GCF_015680905.1 Coptis chinensis | reverse complement strand
TGGAAGCGAAGGAAGATAACGGAACGGATCCGGTACCAGATTGAAATACCAACACCGCAGGTCATTTGATTGCCGCCACAAAAGAGTCGAGAGGTTTTCTTGAAGAATGATGGATTTGGTTGGGAATGCAAAATGCAAAGGAGTTGGATCGTAGATGGTACACGCTATGATTGCCGAGACTAAGGCATACATACGCTAGTTTCGACTCTCAAGTTCTGCGGATCGACAAAGTTGATACCGGAGGCACTTGAAATGCCTAATCTTGTGGTTCTTGGCTCAAGAATTGAATCTATTGTTTGGCTATTTGCAAGGAAGTACTATTTTGAGTTGGTTAGTATTATGGTCGCGTTTAAGTTGTTAGTAAAAGATGTGGATATTTGACGATATTTGGCCATTACTTTTAGTTCTTAATTGACATAGTCGAATCGCTTTGATGGTATATCTGTTGTGGATATAATATTGTCATATGTTCTTTTCGAAAAGTTTGTTGTTGTTTTTCCCGCTTTGTCCGAAAGTGATTATGTTAAGATTGTTATGTGCTCTGTGACATCTTAAACCTCAGTACCTCACATCTAACTTTTGTGCCAAGAATTGAATAAGTCGAGCCAAGATAAATGTTGGTAAGTTCAACTTGAACTATTTTTTCTTTACGGTGGTAACTTTGCATTGCTCCAATTGTCATGAGACACTTTCATCTACACAATAAACGATGGAGCCTGAAAACCATAACCAGACGTATTATACTATTATATATATCTCAAGAGTTGAAAGCGTCCAAGAAATTAAAACGCGAACTTAGGAAATACATGAAGAACTTTATACTCGCTACCATCAATCACCGATGTTGTAGAATAAAACAGATGGAGTCAAGCGACACCATAAATGTACCATCGAACATCTCAAAGCCCTCCATCTTAAAGAAGCAACTCTAAAAGTACCAAGAGTTTAAATTATCCTTGATACTTGGGTATCGCCACCAATTGATGTAACAACAAGGCCTAAGTCTTCGTGATAATCAAACTCATGCCACTATTAAGCAGATTTTAAGTGTACATTCTCCGCGTGGGAATTGATTGTCAACTAGATTGAAGGTCGAGGCAAGTCTCGTTGTTTTAAGCTATTATCAAAGGTGTGGTGAAGAAACCAATGAAACATTTTTTAGGAGTCTATTTTATGCGGTTTGTTTCGGGTGGGATAATTTTCTTTGGTTGCTCTTCCTAAAGAATGTCGCCATCGCCATCCAACACATGCCCAAGCTAGAACATGGTGGTCATTAACCAAGTACACCCTTTAATTATTAGATTCATATTATTTTTATTTATTGGGTATTGAAGTTTTGTTGTAATGCATTTTGGGTGTTGTTTTTATTTAAATTGGGTATATTGGATAATTGGAGTATATGTTTTGTGGTAATGAATCGATTATATTTGGATCTCAATATTGAGAAAGTGCATTGATTAGCAAATTTAATGAGCATTTTAAAATGGGTTTAGATTAATTAAGTTAGATTAATTATGATTGGATGATTGTGTAACACTAAATAGAATTAGTTCTTCACAATCTGGATTGAAGCCGGTGTGTTTGGATTTTATTTTCCTCTGTTGATGCTATTCTATTGTGGTAATTTGTCCTGAGCACTGAGAGAAGTTTGGCCCGGTCTTTAGCTATCTATGTATAAAGTCCGCCATTGGCCGACAATTGGCTAGTGTTGTTAATGTGTTAGATTTTTGTAAACAAACTTTGGCAGACACACTAGGAAAAATCAATTCAAACATATAGAAAATAGTGAAATGGAACCCATATGATTATACAATCTTGCATACTTGAGGTAAAATGAGTTCCAACAAAACCGTATGTGAATGCCTCAATAGACGAGACAAGCTTTTGAAAGCATTTCTAGCGATCATTTGAAGACAGCGAGAAGGGGCCAATAGTATAACTGGGCAATGACGTAATGTTAAGCACAAAAATCGGTTTTGATTCGCACCTGCAGATTTGCCTGACCAGGCTGTAACTCCAACTTCGCACTATGATACTTATATGCTGCCATTATGACGCCACGACAATTATAGATGATCACTGGTCTTTTTTCGTTTAAAAATGAATTTTTAAACGATATGATCACTGGTCTTCATTTTACAGAGTTTTCACCCCTTTATGTGAGGGATATGAAAGTGATGAGAAGCACAACAAAACCCAACCTTGCAGGACATTTGTACTGTGATCTATATTGTGCTTTTATTTCAAAAACAAATATAAGAACCGAGTTTAATTACTGTAACAAAAATTATCATTGCTATGGTATGTTTTAATTATATATGCTGATATCATTAACGTTAATAATGTTGTTGTAAGCCTAACTAAACCCAATAAGCACCATTTTTGCCTATAAGATCAGCATGGCTTCCTTTGTTCTACGATCCTTCCGTCTTGCAAGACTGATATTTGATCAGCATTTTGTACAGTAGACAACCTATGTGCCACCATGACTGTAGTTCTATTCTTCATTATCCTATCAAGAGCTAGTTGGACGACACGCTCCGGATTCAACATCAAGTGCACTAGTGGCTTCATCTAATAACAAGATTTTGGATTCTTTAGCACAGCTCTAGCAATCGCAACCCTTTGCTTCTGTCCACCAGACAATTGGACCCCTCTGTCACCAACCTTTGTTGAGTAACCTTCAGGGAGGCTACTAATGAAGCTGTGTGCATTGGCGACCTTAGCAGCTTCAATTACTTCGGATTCAGATGCATTGTCTTTACCATAAACTATGTTTTCATAGATTGATGTAGCAAATAGTGATGGTTCTTGTTGTACAAGGCCAATGAACTTTCTAAGGGACTTCAGATTCAGTTTCTTGATATCCAGCCCTGTAAGAAATCAGAAATAAGGTATAGCATAAATAAGGTGGAACTCTTTCGAACACTGAACTTAGTATGAACTGATACTTACCGTCAATCATCACCCTTCCAGAGGTCGGATCATAGAACCTTAATATAAGAGAAATCACCGAGCTTTTACCCGACCCACTTGAACCAACCAATGCCATGCTCTTACCAGCTGATACTTCAAGATCAAAATCCTTGAAGATAAGAACGCCAGGCCGTGAAGGGTAACTGAAATGAACGCTCCTCATCTCAATGGTGCCATCTACCTTAGTCAACTCATCTCCTACGTCCCCTGCCACTGCTGTTTTTCTATCTAACAATTCAAACACTGAAGCAGCCATTTGGTGCCCCTTGATGAGATCTGGAGCCAATGCCAGTGTCTCACCCATTGATACTGCAGTTACTATTAACACCATGAAGGATTTCATGATTGATTTAAAGCTCGCTTGTTCCCTTCCCAACAAAACAGATCCATACCTGTTTATATACATCTTAAACAATCATATATTGGACTTGAATATCCATGACGAAATTGTGATATTTGTCTAAGTTATCATGATTTCTTCGTGATAGATGCTTTTCGTGGAACTCCAGTGTCCAAAAAATATAGATCTATTTTTAAACAATTTTAAAACAGTAAGGAAGGTTGGTTTTCATGTCCACACTTGATCTATTAAATCAAAATCATAAATGATGAAAATGCATACCACAAAGCAAGGCCATAAGATGAGAAGATGAAGAACTGGGAAACACCATAGAAGATGCCAGCAATCTGTCCACGGCTAAAGGAGCGCCTGGAAGGCTCAGCCAGCTCGCGGGAATACAAGTCAAGGACCTTGTCTTCCGAGCAAAATGCAGCAACAGTGCGGATGTTACTCACAGCCTCACCAGCAAGCATGTTAGCTTTTAGATAGGTCTTGCTCAAGTTTCCTCCATATCCTTGCATAAAAAGACTCTGCTTTAAAAAGAAGGGCATGACTTTTTCAGTTTTTGTGATTGGAGACACAAGATAAAATAAAGAAAATTACCTCACTAACTTGTCCGCATAGGATCAAAGGATAAATTGCTAAAAGCACAAGTGTGATTCTCCAGTTCAATATGAAACCAATGGCGAATGAAATGATAGTGAGGGAGACACTCTCTATGAGGACTGTAGAACGATCAACAACTATAGTTCTTAGCAGAGCTGAATCAGCTTCTAACCGTGATGACAATATCGAGCTGCTGTTATTTGTGTCGTCAAACCATCCAATTTCGTTCTTCAAGGTAGCTGTAAAGATTAACCAACATTTGATTAAAAATCGCATGCATATAAAACAGTCCTGTCAACTGTATAAATAACTCGAAACTAAGTTTTATGATATATCAAGTTTTATTGATGTAACCTAATGTGATAGACAATTCACTATTATTTAAAAAACTTGTGTTTCGTTAAATATATATATCATATGGACTTCATCACCTTTCTGTTAATCATTACATCATAACCTCTACCAGTTATAATACTACATTGGGAAATCTAAGATATTTAAAAGCAAAATTATTATCTCAGATGAAATGTTGTATTGAAAATTGGAAGACTGAGAAATATATTTTGACTTTGAAATGAGGCTGTGATCTATTACTGGGAAATTTATTTTTCAGGAAAAAAAATCCACAAAGGAGACGGTGCCACGAATTGCTATTTTTCCTTCTAGTACTATTTCCTGTTAATCAAACAGAAAATAAACAAGCCTATATGATTAAGAAAATAATAGAATACGTGTGACTGTATATATATATATATATATATATATATATATATATGAATGTTTGTGCCTACATATCTCATGACTTTCATGTTTTACCTGCAAAAATCATTTCGCGAGTTCGAAGAGTTAGTCTTTCTCCCACAATTCCAAAGTTGAAGTGCTCTATAGTTTGAAATATAAATGCAAGGACGGCACCCCCACAGAAGAGTAGAGCAATCTTTCTAACATCCCTTTGGGTGGACTCCCATGGACTGTAGTAGGACACTAAAGCTTCTGAAATACCTAAGGAAAATAGTGGCATTTCAGCACCAATTACAATTGCTCCAAATGTGCCAAGAAGTCCATATATCCAATCAGGAGCAGCCATTCCATACAATCTTGTTATCATTTTTCTTTTAGGATTTATCCTTTTAGACCCCTCGTCATCAGATTGACTAGCAGAATATTTATGTGAGCAGAGACTTGGGTCAATGCCGGTGGTTTTGTTGGACACTTCTCCTGAATATCTTCGTCTGCAAAAGGTATTCATAGTAGGTTTGGATTGTAGACATTATTTTGTTATGCAAGTAGAGTGGAAAATTTATTTTAGACATCATTTCTAGTAAAATAATTAAAAACATTGATATATAAATAAATCATTTTGGTGGAGGAAAAAGCGCACTACAAGTTGTGCCGCTAGTCCCTTTAGTCTGTCAGTGTCTAAAACCAGTCCAGTCCAAGTATCTACAAGGTTACCTTTGTGAACTTCCAATGTTGGAAGCCAATGAAGGACTAGAATCGGAAGGATTTTCTTCTTGAACCTGACCGAGAGATGCATAAACACTACTTGGATCCGACATGAGTTCATCGTGATTACCAGTCTCAACAATTTTCCCACCTTGGACCACTGCAATCATGTCTACATTACGTACAGTTGATAAACGATGGGCCACCACAACTGTGGTCCGTCCTACCATCACACGATCAAGGGCTTGTTGTACACTTTTCTCAGATTCAGCATCAAGTGCACTTGTTGCTTCATCTAGCAATAAGATCGAAGGGTTCTTAAGTATTGCTCTTGATATCGCTAGTCTTTGCTTCTGTCCACCAGATAATTGTACTCCCCTCTCACCAACCTGTTTATCAGTGAGGACTTTGGTAGAGTTAGTTATGTTGATATTTCAATTTTCATATTTCAAATCGTAGTATCATAGGCTAGAAATCTAGTAGGTATAAAGTGTAAAACAGTTACCTGAGTATCGAATCCATCAGGAAGGTCCTTGATGAAAGAAAAGCTAGAGATAACTCTGCAGCACTTGTAAGTTCTTCAATAGTAGCATCATCTTTCCCATAAAGTATATTCTCACGAATACTTGTAGCAAAAGAGCAGGTTCTTGATTAACCAATCCAATTTGTTTCCTAAGCCACTTTAAGTCAAGCTCACTAATCACATTACCATCTAATAATATACTTCCAGATAAAGGCTCATAAAAGCGTTCAAGCGATATTACTGTGCTCTTGCCTGATCCACTTCCTCCAACTAAGGCAACAACTTTCCCAGAAGGTATGCTAAGACAAAGCTTATCAAATATCACTACATCGGGGCGAGATGGATAGCTGAAACAAATATCCTTGAATTGTATGTGACCTTTTACTTTGTCTAAGGTTCGCCCTGTTTTAGTGCTGGTTTGGCTAGTTTTGTTCCTTTCTATCATTTTGAATAGTGGATATGCTGCTGCTCTAGCTCTTAGGAATGTGGAGAGGTTTGGCGCTCCTAAACCAAGTGACCTGATAATATTCATAATAAAAGCAAAATGATTATCATTGCCTTACAAAATGGACAAAAAAGACCAATCTATATAGGACACTTAAGTTATATATGGTGATGGAAGCGAGACTTACAGGCCGGATATCAGAACATTAATCATGGTAGTGAAGGCTTCTCCACCACTGGCTATACCTTTGTGTACAACAATACTATTAAACCATACGAGTAATGCCCACGAACAGAATAGCACAAAATGCATGGATCCAAGTCCTAGACCTTTTGCTAATCCTCCCATCTTCCCATACTTGTAAGCCTTCATAAGTGCGGTCTTATAGGATTCTACAGCTTTTTCTTCACCTACAAATGCTTGGACTGTTCTCACATTCCCAAACACCTGAGAATGTTCAGTCAAACATTAAGGGTATGACAGTGATCTTTTGAACTCCAATATGGTTTAATCACATTCCAAGTGTAGTAGGTATACCTCCTCTGCAATTTCACCAGCTTTAACATAGGACTTCCTGACTCTTTCAACAAGGCGAGTTCCTATATATGCATAGACACCACCAGCTAATGCAATAAAAGGTACTATAGATAGTGTTACTAGACTGATCTGCCACACCTGGGCGAATCAATTGCAAAGCCTGCAACAAAGCGGCTCATATAGTGCAAGAAATTCCCAGCCTACATGCAATTCCATTTTGGTTACATCAGAATCACAATCAGTACGTTTTAAAATTAAAATTCTTATCTTACACCTGAGACGTGACTACATGAGTTATGATTGAACTTTATGTGGTGAGTATAAGCCCGAAAATAGAAAATAGCACTTTAGCCCAGCCCAAAGCCAAAAGCCCAAATGTAAACCATAATAAGCCAGTAATAAAACTAACTAACACCTATAAAAAGGCCCGGCCCATATATGACTCGGGATTGGGGCCAACCAATCAACCATTGCTGGGCTTGGTAGTGCATGTGGGGCCTTAGTCCTGTCAAGTTTATTTGGGCTAACTTCGAACAGCAGGGAAAGAGATGCAAAGCGCAGAATGCAATACCTTTTCTGAAATGGCATCTTGGATAACAATAATATCACTTGTAATTGCAGCAGTTACTTCTCCTTTGGAGGATTCAGTGTCAAAGAGACTAATATCTTGGTTCAACATTGATCTCAAGTACGCCATCCTCATCTTGCTTGCTTGACGTTCTCCGGTATACATCCAACAAGCCACCTCTATATGCATACGCATCCATATAAACACGCTTTAGCTTTAACATTAGTCATAAGAGCATTCCCAGTGCAAGTTATTATTTTTCCCCTTCTTTTTTCACCTCCACGTAGGCAGTATTTCACCTTTTTCCACCGTTTTGGTGAAAAGCAAGATGAATGGTGAAAAACAAAGGTGAATTTGTTCAATGTAAAAGTGAATATTAATCTCGGACGAGAATGTTAGATCTGTTTGGGCGTAAACACCCTCGGACCGGAATGAAACATCCCGTCTGAAATAAAAAAAACCAAAAAAGTCGAAAAATTATGCGATATGCACACATTCGAAAAAAAAACCCCAATTTTTTTTTAAAAACACACGAGGCGAAATCCAACATCCGGTCCCAAAATTTACAACTCTACCACTATCTCGGTTGAAAGTTTTACCTTCGTTTTGACTTGGAAAAATAGTCACCTTAGTATTCACTTTTACATTGGACAAAGGTTTTGAACCATTTGGAAGTGAGTAAAGTCACAAACCCACCATAATAACTTGCATTAGGAATGCTCTAACTCGCTTGGAAAAATATGATGAACAGTCATACCGGTCCATGATGAAAATAGCATGGCTATACTCAAGTAAACAAAATCCAAAGCATACTGCAAAAAACAACAGAAAAAATAAAGAATAACCAAGTTATGAGACTCATTTTGGATATACGATTTTTGATTATTGCGAGACTCATTTTTTGGAGGAAATTGATGATGATACCTTGGACACTTTATGGGAAGCTGATGAGGGATCGAGATAAGCAATACCAATGACATTTATCAATTTTCCAAAGAAAATAAAGAATACGGGCACTGAAACACCATGGGCACATGCACCAACTGATCCTGCAGCCATTAATATGCAATCCAACGAGTCTGCAAAGCTGAAAAGCTTAAGAAATGGCACTTTTTGGCTCTTCTTCTGTTCTTCTTCTTTTTCTTTGTCCTTGTGTTTTATGGGAACCACTCCATTGGAGCTCATTCTGAACGATGAGATTGTAGAAAAACAAGACAAGATAGAGAATCGTAGGTAGTATTCCTCTCCTCATATGAAATTATGAACTCTTGGTTGTTTTAAAGTTTGAGTGTGGACCAATTGTTGGACCAGTACACAAGAAGACTGACTTAAAAATCAGATATACGAGGACATGGACTTGGACTAGACTTTTGGTGCAACTCCACTGAACAAGTGTTCCAACTTCCACATAACAACATACTATGGCCAGAGTAGGGGCCGAAGACGAAGACTTAATTGTCTAGTCAATTGCTCAAGTTCTAGTGGCCTATTTTCGTACAAGTGTAAAACTCATTGGTTCTCCAGTTGCTCCTAAAAGTCGATATCTACTCGCGAGTGTCGATATCATTCCTGTGGAATTTAAATGGTATAGGAGAATTTTTGGCAGTCTCAAAGGAAGTCGAGGTCCTCAGTTGCTACTAAAAGTCTTGGCCAATGATTATCTTCCACAATTCTGTCAATGTGTAAAATTTCCACAAAGAAACAATGTGAACCAACGCCTTGCACACGCCACCCACATAATAACAAAAAACATTTTGGACTTCTACTGAATTACTTTTTTTTTTTTTTTGAAAAAGTTATGGGGTTAAGGCAGACCCCCACCAGTTTATATTGCAAAAGGGTAAACCTTACAAGCCTCCCTAAGAGTTAGATCATTAAAAGGAGGCACACAAAGACGCAAATCGACATACTATAAGCCTAACATACCTGAGATCACTAGACATGCTACAATCGAACCCTAAGAAAGTAGAGCTAGGAATCCTACTTCCTAGTCATAATTTCCTTTACAATCTTAGGATGATCTTTCCTAAGATGAGTCTGCGCTTTCTCATAGTTACAAAAAAAACATTCGCAAGCACAACACACATAAGTAAGTCCCGAAGTGTCATCCCAAAACTCTTTTGTGTAGTCCTCAAGATGTCTCATCTTTTTGTTTTGGTTAATCGACTTAACCTAGCTTCTTCATCATTGCAAGTGTAGGCTCTATTTCTCACGAAGAAGAGCGCTCTTGGATTCTTTTTTGTTTCTTTTTGGCTTCCACGGTAGTCCATTGATTCTCGAAGTATTTGCATACTTTGATGTGCTCTTAGGCAATATAAGCGTTGGAGCCCTTATATCGTATCCCCAAACAACTTCAGATTCACTCTCTAAGAGATCGTCTTCTACATCCTCATTTCCAACAATTAACCCTTCATACATGTTTATTTCTCTACTATTTGGGAGTTGGTTAAGAGGAATAACTCTTTGCTGGTGCCTTTGTATTGGTAGGTCCAATACAGTAGGTATACTATGCTCTCTCGCTACCAAGTCTCCTGAGCTCCTAACAAGGAGTGTCGGATTGGCTAAAAAGGCTCCCTCTTTGGTGACTACGCTCGACCAGTTGTGACTCCATATAGTTCCGTAGTGAACTCAGAGGATACCACTTGTAAAGAGGGGCTAGGTCTTGTAGCTGCAATATTGTCAGAAGCTGAGCTTGGAACAACATCGGGGAGACATGTCGGTGTCCTTGAACCATAGCGGAACGGTGCACCAAGAGAATTCTGCAGAAGCGTAGCGGAAGCAACCTCGGGGAGATATTTGAATGGAGAGTCATGAAAGGGGAGGCGGGAGTGTTGTCAGCGTTCCTAACTATAGCTGGTGCTGTCCTTTCTTGAACTCTTACATTTCTTGGCCTAGGGACCCAGACCTGAGGTGGGGAAGCAGAGCATTTGGTTGTTGTATGCCCAACCCGACAACAAATGGTGCAAGAGGGTGGCTTCCAAGGGTACTCCACATCCAGGTACACATATTTACCCCCGAGTTTGAGTTTTACCGATTTGGGAAAATCAAAAGGCGGGGAATGGTTACCCGAGACCTTAGCAAAGTCGTAGTCTTTTTTTCTCGGTGTTGCCGATCCATACAGAGTGGCTCACCAATCAAGCTGGCCAAATATGAGAGCCCATTCTTAGTCCAGAGTTCTTTTGGGACTTTGAAGATTTTTGCCCATATTGGTACGGTGTTAGTATTGTTCCTTTGCCCTTCAATCTCTGGTGACCAAGACCTAACTACAAATATCTTCCCTGCAATGAAGATAGGACCACCTTCCAACACCATCTGTTTGTCTTCAATCATAGAAAACCTAATGAAAAACAAGTCTCTGTCCGTTGTTATCTCCATAGATCCTTTGATTTTCCAGGTCCTTTCAAGAGTATTCTTTACAAAAGGGAATCCCATTCTCTTATCTAAGAAATACCCTACCAATGTATCTTTCCATTCATCAATACCTTCATCAATAAGTTATTGTGGGACAACTGCAGCCCCATCCTCTATGATGGGCGAATAGCTATTTAAATTCGTGGTTGCTGTAGCAGCTGAGTTCAAGTTCTGGAACAGCGAACTCCAAAGGAATGGTGGAGGAGGGGAGAGAGAGGGGTGGGAAGCGGAAAATGAAGCCATATCGAAAAAGTTGACAGAAAGCGATCAAAAACCCTCTTCTCAGTTGGTCTGAAACTGCCCAAAAAAGGAAATAAACTTTATGAAAAGAAGATAGGATCGCGAAACCTAACTAAAAAGTTATATTTTAGGAATATAGGCGCACCAGATCGCAGGGTTAGTTTAAACTTAAGTAACCCCTTTTCTCTCACTTAAGGTCCCCATGGGAGTTAATTACAATCAAATATCACTTTTAAAATTTTGGGTTTTGTTTGATCCTCCTTAGTACCCTTTGGGCCTTCTACTGAATTACTGAATTTGGACTTACAAAAGTTTTTCTTATATGCTATCTGTCGTTCGTAACTGTCAAGATTATTGAGTTGATATATTGTTTAGAATATGCATAAAAGAGAATGTCTGGTCTTTTCATTGATGCCAGATAAATTTATTGTATTTAGTGGTCTGCGAATGACACTTGTACTTTATTGTATCGATAAATTTGTCATTTATATTTGCTTTTTCTATTTCAGTTTGATTCCACATTAGCAAAGAAAATTCCTTGTAATCAAGCTAATCAATGTTGGAGTCTAGAATCCATAGGTGCCAACGATTTCCTAGCATAGGGGTGAACGATTATTTTATTTGGTTAAGCAGCAGTCTTCAGATTCCATTAAGATAACACGATCCTTGACAACTAGCGCCACCACGACCAAACCACAACTTGTTACTGGCTTACTGCCATCATCAACACCAAATAAAATATGTGTGGGCTTAGTGAAAATCAAACTGTATTTTTACTCTATAGTATAGTATACAACTCTATGGATATTTCTCTTCCTTCTACGTTTCAATCTTCGCCTTGCTCTCCAACAAAGGATACAGAAGGATGGGAATAGCTATGTATACCTATGACTTAATTCTCAAAACAAAAACATACAAATAATGTCATTTCTACCTTCCGTTTTTTCCTTGGTAAAGACTACCTTTCTTTTCCAATAATATTTATCATCAGACTTAATGCTGTTGCTGTATGTTAACCAAACTATAGTAAGCACCCTTTTTGCTTAAGAGATTAGCATGGCTTCCTTGTTCAACGATGTTCCCATCTTGTAAGACTGATATTCGATCTGCGTTTTGTATAGTAGACAATCTATGTGCCACCATGACTGTAGTTCTATCCTTCATTATCCTATCAAGAGCTTGTTGGACAATGCGCTCGGATTCCACATCAAGTGCACTAGTGGCCTCATCTAATAACAAGATTTTTGGGTTCTTGAGTACAGCTCTAGCAATAGCAACCCTTTGCTTCTGTCCACCGGACAATTGTACCCCTCTCTCACCAACTTTTGTTGAGTAACCTTCAGGAAGGCTACTAATGAAGATGTGCGCATTAGCGACTTTAGCAGCCTCAATCACTTCTGATTCAGATGCATTATCTTTACCATACACGATGTTCTCATAGATTGAGGTAGCAAATAGTGCTGGTTCTTGTTGTACAAGGCCAATGTACTTTCTGAGTGACTTCAACTTGAGTTTCTTGATATCCTTTCCTGTGAAAGATAAGATATTTTGGCAAGTATTTAAAGTGACTAACCAATCTATCAGATACCAACAGATACCATTAACCCATTAGGGCAATAGGTATAGTATAGAAAAAAGTACTACAAACAATCATCATAATCAAATAAGAAGGTAGAACTCAGTACTTACCATCAATCATCACCCTTCCAGCATTTGGATCATAAAACCGTAGTACGAGTGAAATCACCGAGCTTTTACCCGATCCGCTTGACCCAACCAATGCCATGCTCTTTCCAGCTGATATGTAAAGATTAAAATCGTTGAAGATAACAACATCAGGCCTAGAAGGGTAGCTGAAATGAACTTTTTTCATCTCCACAGTGCCATCTACTTTAGTCAATTCCTCTCCTACCTCCCCAGCCACCTCCGTTTTTCTGTCCAACAATTCGAACACTGAAGCAGCCATTTGGTGTCCTTTGATGAGATCCGGAGCCAGTGCCAATGTTTCTCCCATTGATAATGCAGTTACTATCAGCACCATGAAGGATTTCATGATTGATCTAAAGCTGGCTTGCTCCCTTCCCATTAATACAGATCCATACCTGTTTACAAACATATGCTATAATTACATTTTTGGCCGGAATATGCTCCACTAAATAGATCTTAGATTGGAACTGCATACCAAATTCTTTTTTCATGCAATATGTATTTTGTTTTAGTCCAGAGTGCCAAATTTTGAGTCATATCTTAAAGAAGAATTGAATCTCTGGTATGATAATACATACCATAAAGCAAGACCATAGGATGAGAAGATGAAAAACTGGGAAACACCGTAGAAGATGCCAGCAATCTGACCACGGCTGAAGGAGCGCTTTGAAGGCTCAGCTAGCTCCCGGGCATACAAATCAATCACCTTGTCTTCAGAGCAAAATGCAGCAACAGTGCGGATGTTACTTACAGCCTCACCAGCAAGCATGTTAGCTTTCAGATAGGTCTTGCTCAAGTTTCCTCCATAGCCTTTCATAAAAAGTTTCTGTCACAACATGTATAAGAGGAGAAAACTATAAGTTTATTCAGCCTTTGTCTTTGGAAAATTGGAATTGATATAGGTTTATGTCTACTCCGCGCCAAAACCGAACAAGAGGATGGTCAGATGGAAGAACCCTCAGTTTTTAGTTGAATTGAAGGTAATAATTTATATGCATATGGTCCATCTACAAAGGGATAGTCACTACTCGACTTAGACTATCCTGTTTAATCATCTCCCAGGCAGTTTAATAAGTCCTGGACCGGCTTTTTAAGGTCACACGGGAAAATAAAGATGTATGTACTAATGTACATTGTGATCTTCATCAGATTATGAGTTCGCCAATCCAACTTTGGTTTGGTGATAACTCATAAAAAGGTAAATAGGTAACAAATAATGATGAAAAAGTGGACTTCAACCGGAGAAAATTACCTCACTAATGTGTCCACAGATGATCAAAGGATAAATGGCTAAAATTACAAGTGTAATTCTCCAGTTCAAAATGAAACCGATAACGAATGAGATTATAGTGAGAGAGATATTTTGCAATAGTATTGTAGAACGATCAACAACTACAGTTCTTAGCAGAGTTGCATCAGCTTCTAACCGCGACGACAGTATAGAGCTGCTGTTATTTGTGTCATCAAACCATCCAATTTCATTCCTCAAGATAGCTGCAAAGAATAAAGAGGCACATGCATATTCATATCAAGAAAGCGAAAGAAAAGTTCTTCGCAATGTATATAAGTTCGCAGTAAGGATAATTAGAAGCTCTATCAACCTGCTTAAATATTCAACCAAAAAAAGACATAAGGAACTTTGTAATATGAGAAACTTAAATAGAAACATCTGTGTATGTCACAACGTCTATTTTACACAATAAAGGGGGGAAAACTAAAAATCAAAACATGGTGAACAGTGACTGCTTGAAAGATGAATTTTCAGAGGTTTTTAAGTGTTACTTTCCTATCAATCAAAAGATTATAAACATCAAATCCGGGCGGCCATATGTGAATGATGTACATGCATTTGTCTCATGAATATCATGTTTTACCTGCAAACATCATCTCGCGAGTCCGAAGAGTGAGTCTTTCTCCCATAATCCCAAAGCTAAAGTGCTCTATGGTATGAAATATGATTGTAAGGATAGCACCCCCACAGAAGAGTAGAGCTATCTTTTTAATTTCTCTCTCTGTTGTTTCCCAATCCATGTAGTAGGAAACTAGCGCTTCTGAAACTCCAAGTGAAAATAGTGGCATTTGAGCACCAAATACAATGGCTCCAATAGTACCAAAAAGTCCATATAACCAATCAGGAGATGCCATTGCATACAATCTTCTCATTGATATGCGCTTTGGCTTCCCTTTATTAGTTTCGTCGATGTTATATGGACTGACAGAATCCTTATCTGTGCGAAAACTTTGGCCAAAGCTAGTGGTTGTGGAGGACAGTTCCCTTGAATATTTTAGACTGCAAAAATAATTGGTTAAGTTAACAGTTTGACAGCTTTTCAGTGTGCAAGCGGTTTAATGAATAGAGGAACTAGAGATTTCTTTGTCATACTAATTGAGTTCAGGTTTTGTCAATGCCCATACAAATTCCAAGCCGAGTTCTGGTAAGGCTAAAAATCTGACCAGAGCTTACAGAAATGTTTTTATTGATTTTATCTACCAGTGAGCTTGGAATAGTTCAAAATAAAAGTGTTTATTGATTTCCACCAGTTTGAATAGTTCAAAATTTTGTATGAACTATATGATCCATGATCAACCAATGACTCACTTGCAGAGACAACAATGCTAATGTCTTTACCTCGATGGCCTTCCAATGTTGGAAGGTAATGATGGAGTGAGAGTCAGAAGGATCCTCTGCCTGGACCTGAACTAGAGATGCATAAAACCATTGGGATTTGCCATAAGTTCATCATGGTTCCCAGTCTCAACAACTTTTCCACCTTGAACCACTGCAATCATGTCAGCATTTTCGTACGGTTGATAAGCGATGGGCCACCACAACTGTGGTCCTTCCTACCATCACGCGATCAAGTGCTTGTTGCACACTTTTTCTCAGACTCAGCATCAAGTGCACTTGTTGCTTCATCTAATAGTAAGATGGAAGGGTTCTTAAGTATTGCTCTCGATATGGCTATCCGTTGCTTTTGTCCACCTGATAATTGTATCCCTCTCTCACCCACCTTCAAAACACATATAAACACATACATCAATAGATTGAATGAGCTACTTTATTTTGGTGAAAATAAAATAACCGCATTAGTATAGCACGAAATACATAGTGGAAAGAGTACAGCGAAAGCACAAACCATTACCTGAGTTTGAATCTGTCCGGAAGATTACTGATAAAAGAAATCGCCTCTGATAACTTCGCTGCACGAGTAAGCTCTTCAACAGTGGCATCATCCTTACCATAGAGAATGTTCTCACGTATACTTGTAGCAAAAAGTGCAGGTTCTTGATTAACCAAACCAATTTGTCCTCTAAGCCACTTTAAGTCAAGCTCACTAATCTCGTTCCCATCTAGTAATATACTTCCAGATAAAGGCTCGTAAAAACGTTCCATTAGCGATATGACCGTGCTCTTGCCTGACCCACTTCCTCCTACTAAGGCAACAATTTTTCCAGAAGGTATGTTGAGACAAAGATTGTCAAATATCATTACATCAGAGCGAGATGGATAGCTGAAACGTATATTCTTGAATTCTATGTGCCCTTCTACATTCGCTAAGGTTCGCCCAGTTTTGGTACTGGATTTGCTAATTGTGTTCCTTTCTATCATGCTGAATATTGGATATGCTGCTGCTTTAGCTCTGATGAATGTTGAAATGTTTGGCGCTCCTAACCCAAGTGACCTGATAACAAAATCATTGTATGTCTAATTATGGAGCTGATCAATCTATAGGAATGTCAGGAACCAGTATTAGGTTCTATGACTTCTATCTACCAGTAGAAGTAGTCAGCTATGGCACTACATTTTGTCCAAGGGTAAATTATTGATTATCAGATGTAAATTTTGTAACTACTTTAAACATAATTTTATAGTACATGTAGTTGTGCTTAGTGATAGGGGTAAGACTTACAGGCCAGATATAACAACATTAAGCATGGTAGTGAATGACTCTCCACCATTGGCTATACGTTTGTGGACAACAATGCTAGTAAACCATATGAGTAACGCCCATGAACAGAACAACACAAAATGCATGGAACCAAGTCCTAGACCCTTTGCTAATCCTCCTTTCTTCCCATACTTGTATGTCTTCATTAGTGCAGTCTTGTATGATTCTACAGCTTTTTCTTCACCCGCAAATGCCTGGACTGTTCTCACATTACCAATCACCTGAAAAAATGATAGGCAAATGACGTAACAGTCACTAACCAAATTAATTAAAGTGTTTACTTTTTTTTATTTACCGAAGAGCAAAAAGTAATTTCAAAAGTAAATTACTATTCTTAAGAGAAAGTAAAAGCAATAAAAAGTTACCTCCTCTGCAATTTCACCAGCTTTAACATAAGATTTACGGACTCGTGCAATAAGACCAGTAGCTATGTATGCATACATACCACCTGCTATAGCAATCAAGGGTACTATAGATAATGTCACTAGACTGATTTGCCATACTTGGAAAAATCCAATTGCAAAGCCTGCAATGAATCGGCTTAGATAGTGCACAAAATTCCCAACCTGCAATTCCACAGAAAAATTACTATAATGGAACCAACTTGGAGGTACTCATTTATTATTATCAGTGCACCTAAATAGATTTGGCCTGGGCTATTCCGTGGATATCCTCATAGGGATGAGGGTCCGCAGACCGTTGGATGTGTGATCTAAGGGTATGAAAATTAAAAGCAAAAAGAATGAGAGAGAAAATGAGATGATTTTGTATTTCTAAACTGATCCAACAGTCGCAGATCTCGTCCCTATGAGGATATCCTTGGGTAGACGAACTCAATAGAAATGCTAAAAAGTTTGCTGTCACGCTTCCCAAAATAACGTGGAGAGGAGTAGGTAGATGTGGTGTCATGGTCATTTTCCGATATTTTGATAAGCCAAAATATTTCCGACATTTCGCAAGTGAAAACCTGAATTTTAGTATTTCTCAACATTTTGGAATGGTATCAGGTATGCATGTGTCGGAATAAAAGATACCATGCTGGATTTCTGATATTATCGAAATTTCGGAATTTTAAACAACAATGATTCCGTATGCAGAATATGAGTCGTGATTGATTAGTTTTGCCATTGAATTGTGCTTTATTTCAGCTTTCAAGTTTCACCAAACATCTGGTATTGGATTGTTATTTCCAGTAGAGACGTCTGTCTGACGCATGTAATTTTTGCACGATTGTTTGTCTTTAGATTATATATATGTATGCAAAGTTGCAAACTACCTAGGGAATTTAGATCATTCTTCTAAACTTAATTGGGCATGGACTACAGTAGTACACTGACCTTACATTGAAAAAGAATTGGATAGAAAAACAGATGGAATGGTAGATGTGGAACCATGCTTGCTTTTCCAATAGAGGTAATTGACATGCACAGATTTTCACCGAACAAACCCACAAGGGCCGAAGGCAAGCTGGCCGATATTACACGTTTTGCACCTGGTTCAGCCGTCGAGGACCAAATTTACAACTAGGTCGCCAAAAAAGTTTTATTGCAATCGATTTTAATTATTTTCACTAAAACGTTTTATGGTGAATATTGGTTTATGCATTTGCAGTCAGTTGTTGAATTTATTATAAAGGGTGGCAGAATATATCCCATACCTTTTCTGAAATGGCATCTTGGACAACAATAATATCACTAGTAATTGCAGCAATGACATCTCCTGTGGAGGATTCAGTATCGAAGAGACTTATATCTTGGTTCAACATTGATCTCAAGTATGCCAACCTCATTTTGCCTGCTTGACGTTCTCCGGTGTACATCCAACAAGCCACCTCTGTATGCATCCACATTAATTCAACACGTCGTACACTATTTAGCGTCAAGAGCATAACGTAATTTGTTTTCACATAGAAGATAAAGTGTCAATATGTTTACCAGTCCACGACGAAAATAGTATGGCAACACTCAGGTAAACAAAATCCAAGGAATACTGCAAAAAGAAAAACTCAGAGGAAAAAAAACAATATATACGATGAACAAACAGTATTCGCACGGAAAATTAACTGTATCTCATAACACTAAGTGCTAATTAATGATGATACCTTGGCCACCTGATGGGAAACTGATGCAGGGAAAAGATAAGCAACACCAATGACATTTATTAGTTTTCCAAAGAAAATAAAGAATATTGGCACTGAAGCACCATGAATGCATGCACCAATTGATCCTATAGCCATTAGTATGCAATCCAACGAGTCTGCAAAGCTGAAAAGCTTTAGAAAAGGCACGCTTTGGCTTTTCTTCTGCATTTCTTTTTCCTTGTCATTTTGTTTGCTGGGAAAAGCTCCATTAGAGCTCATTTCTAGAGGAGACAGTACAGTAGTTGAAAAAAGATAAGAGGGATATGGAGAAGAGAACGCTATACATATAAGAGTGGAAATTGAAAGTATGGGAGAATTGAAGTTTTATGAGTTGGATAGATAGATAAGTCATTAATACAGCTTAACTACATTTTGGACTCCTTGTACTGATTTTATGTTAGGTCTTCTTCAATTCACAAATCACGAAATTTATTTAGTTGAGAACTTGTATAAAACTGAACAAGTGAACATGCATGATAGGAGATTAGGAGAATACGGGTAGTTGCATTAATGGCTGATAAAGTGATAAGTATGATGGTCACATTCAATAAGCATGCATGCATGGAGAATTCAATAAGGATGTATGAGATTTTGATAGCTTTGTCATGTATGGCCAATGGCCAATTCATTCTCTTTCGACGTTCGATAACGTGTGATTATTAGAACACCTTTTTTTTTTTGGGTAATTTTGACTTAACCCCCCACAGATGGGTAGCGGTTTGACTAAACCCCCCATTTTTAAAATCATTTGAGTTTGCCCCCCACTCCGTCAATTTTGTGTGTAACAGACGTTGGTATTTTTATTTATTGACCATTTTACCCTTATGAAATAGATGTTGCATTGCCCCCCACATTAACACGTTAAACCTAGCTTTGCGAAAACCCCCCAAACGTTGCCATTATTTAATTCTTGCACTCTCTCTCTCTCTCTCTCTCGTATTTTACCTATTGACCATTTTGCCCTTTCTGACAAATTAAGGGGTTTTTTTTTTTTCGTTAAAACAAATTAAGAGGTTTACTATTAGTTAGTGTAAACCCCCCAAACGTCAATATGCTATTTGCATAAAACCCCCAATTTTTTAGTTAACCGTAAACGACGAAGAATAATGTAAAGAAGAAGTCTTCTCCACCATCAAACATGGCGGATTCCTAGAAAAAAATGGCGGATGTAAGAATCCACAACCGACATCAAGTGATAAATAAATTTAAGACACACCGAAACAGTCTCTTTTGCGGACACACAATTCAGCTTCTAGTATGCACCCCTGTTGAACAAAATAAACAAATAAAATGAGAAATGAAATACTAGTTATGTACAAACTAGGGAATATGTATCAGAATCTTGTGATGAAGTGTGAGATCGATTCTTTGCAACCATAAAACATTTCTTTGAGATTTTTGTTTAAACCTGTTAGTTTCGATGCTCTGTCTCCAAGCTCCATTTCACGAACATAAAGGCGGTCACCGGTATTTAGACTCTTTACATTCTATCCACTTAAAAATTGCTCTTTACTCTTTTTTCCGGTTTTCTTGTGCTAACCGACTCTTTACTTTCCTTTTTATATTTGAATGCTTTGAAATATAAAAAGGACATAATGGTATGATCATCTTGGACCAGAGAGTTCCATTGCATGAACATCCAATGAATGGTCATCATCATCATCCATCATCATGACAAACATGTTGGTATCATCACAATCATCATGTTTAGTGGGATTAGTCGTGACTTTTCGTTGTAGTAGCACTTTCGCGGTGAGGCTGCAGTTCTTGATATCGAGAGGTTTTACGTTGGCCTTTGTTGAGAGGCCTCCCACTTGTCAACAAGGCCATCTCCTTCAAGCATTGAACCACTTTAGACATCTTTGGCTGTGGAGGGGAGGTCTTGAGTGCGAAGGGGCAACTTGAACAATCTCTGCGACCTCTATCCGGTCATAATTGGTCCCAAGGTCCTTGTCCACCAACACCTCTACCTTCTTCTCTTGCTGTATTTTTTTCACCTGCCACGCAATGGAAGGTTTCTCAAACAGTGTCGTCGAAAATGCATATTAAGATCAACAATTTTCTAAAAATTAAATACCAAAAAAGTAAGGAGAACACTACTTCTTAAGTTTTTTTCTTTAAGAGTTTAAAGGTCAAACAAATACCAGTAGTACTTAACTGTTAAACCCCTATTTATTGTGGCCTTCAAACATTAGGACGAGTAGGCACTTAGAATTACTTAAGAGATCGACAGTACAGGAAAACTTGATTTCAATATCATCAGACTTAAGCTGATAAAGACCTATGGGCTATGGCTATTGCATAACTGTTGAAAGGTGCATAACTGCTGATATATCATACTCCCACAAGCACTCCTCTTCTATCTTCTCAAGTTAAAATTGATTAAACTCGTACTTCATATCAACTGCTACATATTTGTGGTCTCAAATGTACGAGACTTATTATTGGTTAGAATTACGTAGGAAATCATCAGTCAGTGCCAACTTCTTCCAATGTCATCAGACTCATACTAATGGCTATCACAGATGTCCAAAGAATGCAAAACTATTGATAAATCATACTCGTGCAACCATCCCACTGTAATCAAACTATTGTGAGATTTCTTCTTCTTGTTTACTGTTAACTAAAAAATTGGGGGGTTTATGCAAATATCATATTGACGTTTGGGGGGTTTACACTAACTAATAGTAAACCTCTTAATTTGTTTTAACTAAAGGAAGGAAAAAAAAAAAAAACTTAATTTGTCAGAAAGGGCAAAATGGTCAATAGGTAAAATACTGAGAGAGTGCAAGAATTAAATAATGGCAACGTTTGGGGTTTTTCGCGAAAAGCTAGGTTTAACGTGTTAATGTGGGGGCAATGCAACATCTATTTCATAAGGGTAAAATGGTCAATAGCTAAAATACTAACGTCTGTTACACACAAAATTAACAGAGTGGGGGGCAAACTCAAATGATTTTAAAAATAGGGGGTTTAGTCAAACCGCTACCCATCTGTGGGGGGTTAAGTCAAAATTACTTTTTTTTTTTTTTTTTTATATTGTTATTCTCAAGGATCGAAAAGAAAAAAGTGAAACTAAAAAATATATATGGTACAAAAACATAAATCATGGCATATATATATCAAACTCGGAATGGAAGGCTGCGGAGGGAAGGATTAAGCCGTCAAGGTGGACATATATCAATGGACCTTTGCTTTTGTAAAACAAAAAATTACATAGATTTGTATTCTAATACAAAATCGATCGGCTAGCATTTGTGAATCTTGCGATATGATAGTAAATAAATTTAGTTGCAAATATGTGCATATTACATGGTCCCAAAAATCTTGTGGTTTACTGGCCGGTTTTGCTATACTAATCAAGAGTTGTGACGAGGACATTGATCCATACAGACATACAGTATATAGATGAGGGTTTACCAATGAACTTGATTAAGGATTTGTTTGAAACCGAAAGTTGCAAGTCTCTTTACTTCTTTTGCTTTCAACCATCTGATCTATACACAAATTGCACAGAATTCATCTCATCTGACCGTTTCATGTTTACTACATTACTCTGTCTCTGACTCTCTGTGTGTGTATGAACTAGGATTATCGAAAGAAGAAAGACTGTGTTGCTGCCTTGCTGGAACTTAAGTTATTTGATCAATCCATGTTTGATATGTAGAAAAAAAAAAGTTCACTCCGTGTTTACCTCAACTATGTAAAAACCGTTATGTCCCAGTTTGAACGGCTTAAATGTCCATCACATCAAGTCCCATGCTTGAGTATGGGCCTATTGTAATTGTACTAAGACTCTAAGACTAAGAGAATTAAATGATAGATTCTTGATGCAGATGAGAGTGTTAGTTTGTGTTCAAGCATGTGGTTAGAAACTTGGAATGTTAGATGATGGCTATGTGGGTCCAAAAACTGATCGGGTCATTTAGTGCCGTTGGGCCACATGCTAGAACATATCCCGTTTGGGTCTCTTCCTGTCGCTTGTTTCTACGGAATCTTTAATTGAACTAGCCATTTGGCCCTGTCTATAGCCGGACTTGCTACATAAATAGCTAATGACTCAAAAGCCTAAAGTCCACTTGAATAAATAATATATGTATATGTACAACGACACTAATGAGAACAAACCCATCTAACAATCAGAAGGAAACAACCCTTTCCATACTGTGACAATAAAATGTGTCATCTTTAATCTTCCTTAGCATCTACCTCTATGATATCATAGTAAGAATCATCCATAGTGTCCTCAGATTCACTTTCACTCAATACATAATTTCCCGCTCGACAGTTGGCCGTTATTAGTTTTGGCTTTAAACGGGTTTGACCATAGCTAGTAATTCGCCGAATTATTCACGAATTATTCGCGAATTATAAGGTTTGGCGAATAAAACGAATAATTCGGCGAATTTTTGAATGATACGGTTTAATTCGCGAATTGGTTGGGTCGGGATTATAATTGCGAATTATTCGCGAATTATTCACGAATTATAAGGTTTGCTTAATAAAATGACATTTGTATTATTTTTTCATGAATAAAATTGTAAAAATAAAAATAAAAAGCGTTATATACTTATATATCAAAATTTTAAATGTAAAATATATAGCGAATTTTAAAGAAATATATTCAGTATTATACCCGTTTAAAACACATATATATCGTATTTTTACCGTTAGCGTTTTATTGGACCGAATATTTAAAAGTATTATTGTTGAAAATTTCGAATCTTAGGCGAATAATTGACGTATCGAACTTTTGCCGTCCACGAATTTACTAGCTATGGGTTTGACCTATATTCCTTATAGTTGCTGCAGGCTTAGCTATTTTAGCAGTTGTAGCAGGTTTCTTATCTCCTATTCTCCTTCTGGGTCCCAGCTACAAATTCTTTGTCTTCATCTGCTTTCTCTACCATTGTCTCTTTTGGGATGGTCTCTTCAGTTTCCATGGCTGTGGAAAGAATAACACAAAGCCAGATATAAGTTTAATATATAGCTCACAATTAGCAGTAGAACATTGAGAAAGCTAACAATGTCAAGATGACAATACCTGCCGACTAATCTGGAAAAGTATCAAGACGACAACATTCCCTAAGTTAACAACACACCAAGTCCAATGTTAAACACGTTAATATTTATAACAATCGTAGAATAAGTTGTTACTTAGCTGAGTATTAAACCTGTTTCAGTTGTAGAGCTAATTAACATAATTTGCTCCATTTTCAGTAATAGAAATGGCTGGTCTTCATTGAAATGTACTTTGTTGGATTCCGTGTTGAGTTTAGATAGCCCATGGTGGGGATTGTTTATTTAATATTGAAAAAACATGTTTATTATAACAAACTTAGAAAGGGATAACAATAAAACTATTGACAAAGATGTATAGACATTTAAAATGGACAGTGGGTTTCCTTTTTCTGTTCAGAAGAAGAAGAAAAGTTGCATTCTTTATAGTTTTGATTTGAATAGATTTCAAAACCCCACAAAAATAAAAAAATCAATAAAATACACTAAAATTAAAATAGGTGCTAAAACAAAAATACTAAAAGAAACTTATGAATCAATGGATTGCAAAATGTGTAAATATAGTTCGTTGATGAGATTGCTTCCTTCTTCGTGTCAATGAGAACTTTGGGTGTTTTATTTTTTTGGTTAATAGTAGTGGAAGTTTTTTTGGGTTTGTAGTATTCCTAGTTGAAGTCGGGGTTTTTTTTTAAGAATCAAATTTTGTGTTTGTACTGCCAATTTTCCTCCTAGGACTAAAAAACCCATTTTCTTAAACTGGATATAGAATCTATTATTTATTGAAGATGTCCAGAATGGAAAAAAGCATGCACTACTTCTTCTCAGGTCATCTCCACATGGAATTTATGGTCCTGCTCTGAGAAATTCTCGTTCTCAATGCTTGATTTCCAAGTATAACTTTAACATAAACTTCTAGATACCTTCCCTTATCAGTGGGTACCAAATCCTGAGCTTCAATCACATTAGCCCGAACATACCAGAGTTTAGGGGACAGATAAACCTTCGATCTGATATTCGACACACCATCACTACTAATAGCCGCAGCATCAGAATGCCATGTTTCAAGAAATGCCTTGTTCGCTTGAGTACCCATCCAAACTTATTTTCAGCTGAAGGTTTTTCGTTTTTTGAGGATTCGTAGTTTGAGACGATGGGGGGTTTTTTTTTTAATCATTTTTTGTGTTTTAATGTTCCGTAGGTATATCTTCCTAGTTGAAGTCGGGGTTTTTTTTTTGAAGAATCAAATTTGTGTTTGTACTGCCAATTTTCCTCCTAGGACTAAAAACCCCATTTTCTTAAACTGGAGATAGAATTTATTATTTATTGAAGATGTCCATAATGGAAAAAAGCATGCACTACTTCTTCTCAGGTCATCTCCACATGGAATTTATGGTCCTGCTCTGAGAAATTCTCGTTCTCAATGCCTGATTTCCAAATATAGCTTTAACATAAACTTCTAGATACCTTCCCTTATCAGTGGGTACCAAATCCACGAGCTTCAATCACATTAGCCCGAACATACCAGAGTTTAGGGGACAGATAAATCTTCGATCTGATATTCGACACACCATCACTACTAACGGCTGCAGCATCAGAATGTCATGTTTCAGGAAATGCCTCGTTCGCTTGAGTACCCATCCAAACTTATTTTCAGCTGAAGGTTTTTCGGTTTTTGAGGATTCGTAATTTGAGGCGATGGGTTTTTTTTTTTAATCATTTTTTGTGTTTTAATGTTCTGTAGGTATATCACGAATCATAATTTTGATTGGGGTGTAATTGTTTTCTCATAATTTTATGGATCTCGAAAACATATAATCACGTAAGACAACATTACCCTATATATAACATTAATCAATATACAAAGTCAATTCTAAAATAATCGATAAGATAGAATGTGTGTTAGACTATAGCCAGAAATCACATCATTATCCCCACATTATAACTACTTCATAAAACAAACCCTATAGGAATAGTGTTGGCAAATTTAAGGGATATATTCTAAAAAAATAAAACTGTGCATGGTGTCGCTCGAAATTCACCAACTACTCAAAAGAAAAACTATTGACCCTTGGTCGATGCATATTCATATTGCTTAAGAATTTGATTTGAAGAAGCTATTTGTTTAACCAGGGCGAAACCATAAGGAGTTTTGTGATGTTACTTTTTTTACTTTCCTATATGCTAATGCTAAGTTATTCGTTATTTTAAGGAATTATTAAGAAAATTTAATTTTCTTGAGTCAATAATTGCTCTTCTTCTATTGGATGGATAGCTGGGAGACCAAAAATTGTGACAGGAAAATCGGACTCGTCATTGACAGCCATCATAGGTATTTGAAATTGAAACGTAACCATACCTTAATCTAGCTATCTCGATCAGTGAAAATTCCAAAGTGGGAAAACTGTCTCGACCTTTCGTCGTGGGCTGCTTAATAGCAAGAACTCTGCAATTCAGGCTGTCTCTAATGCTGCTGTGGGCCATGGCCATCTTGGACAAAACTAAAAATACTGCTCTCAGATATCATATATACTGCCTACTTGTTTGTTTGTTTGTAAACGCAACTGCATGGCTTGTGGCTCCGTGTTTGTTACATGTTGCTATTGCCCCCCACCTATCTATCTTGGAAAGAGTTACTGTATAGGGTGTAGTACTTAATAAATTTGAATATTTGATCAAGGAAAACAGTTCACACTAAGTTGGTATTGCCTGAGATCATCCATGGTGTCCATTTCATTATGAAATCCTGGCGACAGGATAGAGCCCCATTAAAGGGTAGAAGTAGTCCTTTCGTATGTAAATACATCACAAAAATCAACCTAATCAACCTGATTTTACTTAAAGTGTATTTCTGTAATGTATTTTTTCTTACAAAAAATCTGGTACGTTAAGTTCATATCAGCCTCAAAATCTAGCTGGCTAGAATGATCAATTTCATTCTCAGTTAATCAAGTGACAATCAAAAGTCAATCTGATAAGGACATCAGTCATTATAAACCTATCTTGAAACCATGTTGAGCACTCCGCTTCACAATCAGGTACCGCCTCTAACACCACTGGCCTAAAACCCTCAAATTGCAAAAAAATGGTTCCTCACATGTCACATCCAATCAGGATGATGCCCTAACGAATGAAGCTATCCGGTGACATAGACTTTGTGTCCACATAAAAGTTAATAATTGTCACAAAACAATCGGGAACAAAGGGATCCAGAAATGACGAAATAACTGAAATGGGTTTATTTTTATTTTTATTCAAAGGGTTATACAATGTGTATATACATCAACTGATGATACAACTAAATCCTGATTGATTCTCATAAAACAAAATAAACGAAGTTAAAATAAAAAACCCTTGAAGGCACCAACACCTTGAGACAGAGGACAGGTTCTGCTTTTATTCAGTTTGGGCTTTGGAAAATGCAGGGTCCACAATATCATATATTTGCATGTTAGAATCAGCATACACAGGAGCCGGCAAGAAAGGAAATGGAGCGACGGATGCGTACGCAACTGGCGGACGTGCATGGATGAATACTGAAGACTCCTTCCTTTGCTTATCATCTTTGTTGTGCTCAGTCTCCTGCCTTATAGTTTTTGAGGACAGAAGTCTATTCAGGTTAGTCACGGTCTGGGCTTGCTCACTGTCAGTACCAATAGCCCAGACATAAATACAGGAAGATACAAAAGGCTTCCATGGAACATGGAACATTCTCCTGGCACCTTTTGCTGTGCGATCTCGATAAAATGAGAATGCCATAGCAGTCATAGAAAGAGCAAGGAATCCTGACTCGAGAAAAAACCATCCGGAGGTGACGCCCCTGGAGAAAATTTAATCATGTAATTAACCAAAATGACTTATCAATGGCAAAAAACTTATTCGACTAACTTACCGATCAGAAGACGAACTATTAAATTAATCTATCTAGTAAGTGCTTTACTTAAATGATATCCTTATTCGACTAACTTATCAGTAGCAGACGATTAATCTATCTAGTAATTATTTTTAGGCATATGATATCTATAACTTCATGCTAATAATGTATTATAAAGGGAGGGAGCTAAAGAAAGTAGCCGAGGTATCTACAACTTATTCACATTTGACAAAGTAAACAATTATAACAATTATTTCACATTTAACAATTAGAGAAGTGCCATGATTGAGGAGTGGGGACTCCATCTTCAATCATTAAAGACATCTAAAAGGCTCGGGATTCAAATTATGACCCCTACTAACTTTTTCTGTTCTCCATTAGTTGTTTTATACCAAGTGTATTTCAGTTTACTATAGCATGATTGTAAAACATCCAGAGGACATATATACATCCAAAAAGAAACAGAGAAAAGGGGCAAACTATCTGAATTCGTGCTATTAAAATGGCTTTTGCAGTTGCCTTCATGCAGTACTTGAATGTAAAAAGTAAAGAGGCTTTTTAGATGGTCAAGAGTTTATACTGGGATGAGAACTCAGAGTCATAGGCCACGTACCCCAATGGGAGCAGATATAGGGAGTTCCTCAAAGCCACAAAAGCAGTTCTCCGACCAGAAGCATCTGTAAGAGAGAACATTCTAAACCTGAATAACATTATAAATACCAGTACATGATAACCCGCCAACATTTCCTAACTAAAAAAAGAATCAAATCCCAAATCTGTCTACTGCATGCAGTTAGTTTAATTTGAAAAGAATCCATACCCTCCAACAGCGTAGTCACTGCGACATAAGTATGCGAGGACCAAAAATACAAAGCAGCAACCCACCTAAAATCAAAAGCAAAAAATGATGTCTTACACGTAATATGAAACGAGATAACAAATGCCTTAGAGCAATCTGTGACATATACCATCCTTACTTTCAATTTTCTTTTACAGATAATTTTCTTGTTAGAGTGCAACACAAAATCTTGTAAAACACCCTCTCTAAGGGAGCAGCAGCTTTGATGAACCTAAGGTTAAGGTCTCAAAACTGTATTTGGGATAGCCTTGTCGTGTAATCCAAAGTCTAAATTCTTTTGTTAGTGGGAAGGTTGTAACCTCGGAACTAAGCAACTTGCTCACTGAGAATTACATCTTTTATGAAGTAAAGAAATGCATGTTTTACCACTAAAAGGAACTACACGATATATATAAAACAAAAAAAGGTTGAAAAAGAAATAATTATAACCACAAGACAATCATAGCAAATCCCAGTGGGATTTCAGATATCAGGCAGGTGGAAAATATCCTAAATATAGGCGACATCGCCGAGCTCTGGTAGCCCAATACCGATATTTCATATTTCCAAAACATGACATTGTTTTCACATACTACAACAGCTGCACATGAACTAATCCTCTTGTCTATGTACTTGCGTAAATATACTCTAGTCGTTTATTTTTAGTAAAGGGACTGAAGTAAGACATAAATGACAAATATTTACAAATCATTGAAAAACCAAAACAATATATACATTAATGTTTGCTTTCTAACCACACTCTCAATCACCTATTGCTTTTTAGTAGTTGATCTTAACATCAATACTCACCCTGCATGCACAAAACATGAGTTGTATATATTCATAATTGTTTCATAACCATCAGACTTTTCAATAATTGGAATGGAAGCAAATACATCGAAACCACTAATTATTTTCTTTATTCGTGGATTTATTGAAAAACTCACCTGAATTGAAAAAACATCTTCAATTGGCATCAAGAAAGGCTTGTCAAGCTGACGTACAGGATCAGGTATGTATGAGTCAATAGCATCCATCAATTTTGATATAGCCTGTTTACCAATTTCATCATTTTCCCCCTTCAGTGCTGACAGAGCTGAACCCCTAAAATGAGAGCAAAAAAATAATATTACTCAATTTCCATCATACCCCTGACTTCTTTATATATATATTCACCTTGAGAAGTCCCAAACCACATATACTAAACGGTGAAATCAAAAGTTTGCTGTTGAGGATCATAATTGGAAAAGGGTGCTGAAGCTGGAGTTTATTGAAGTTGAGACGGCAACTATCTAACTATTAAGTCAAATCTAGACCGAGTAATTTGTTACACAAAACCATCGTGGGATTAATATCAAGACGGATGCACAACATTTTCTCGTGGAGAGGTTCTATCTAGGGCAGAACGTATAGGAAATATGGAAAGCAACCACATTTAAAAAAATACATGGTAACAGGGATGAGGAAAAAATAGTAGAGCATTCATCTTAACCCAATAGTTCTACTAATCCAAAAACCAGCAAATCTCCTCATTTGCAAATTCTCTATCGATCACAGATAGGGGTGTTTTGATTTGTTGAATTTTGGAAGAGTAAGAGAAGGGTATTTAGTATTGTGACAAAAAAAAAACGAGTTGTAGCCGCTGTACTGGTGGCAAAGTGTGGTGGTAATGGCGGTGAATAAGAAGTGGTAGGTTTTGTTTTGTTTTGTTTTGTTTTTCTGTCTGGTGGAGTTTTTTTTTTTATTATTTTTGTTTGGGTTACGAACAATTGAAATCTTAAAAAAACAACAACGTAGATTTACTTTTTTTAAGAAAAATCTGATGTGTCAGTCTTAGAAAAAAAAGAGGGACTAACGTGGGTCACCGGGAGCATTACTCAGTATTAATGGTCTTTGATGGCATCTGCTACTCTGGTAGTGAGCAACAGACTAACAGTTACTTGAAATGGCGCCTGCTGCTCAGCTAGTGAATAAAACCAAGTATAATAATTTGTATTCTGGTTGCACTACAATTTACCCCTTTATATTGTCATTAAGATGTTACGAAATGAATAAGAACATATTGAAAAAAAGAGGACTGCTGCTCTTCTCTGCTAATCAGCTAGCATATAATTGGTGGCTTCCAACTTAGAATGTCTTATTTTTTTCACGTATGACCTTAGGTTTGTTACCTTCGTTATTACTAAAAAAAACTTTTTTGACCCAAAAAATAAAATAAAATCAGGTCTTGTGTTTATATCCATACAATCCGGCTTTTAAAGGACATGTGTTTTGAACAACTTATATAGTGTCGTGAACAGCTTATATAGTGTCTTGAACAACTTTTTTAATTTACGCTTATTAACTTTTTAATTTATGTTTATATATGATATAAACTGTACAAGACATTATATAAGTTTCGCAAGACACTATATAACATATCCGTAAACGGACGTCCGTTTAAGAGCCGGGCTGTATCTCCATAATCAAATAACCAATCAATGTTACAATGTACATTACCTTGATAATTATTCGATAGACCTTGATCTTAAAAGAAATTATTGGTGCGCCTCGTTCACACCAAGGGCGAATCTATGATGATAATGTCAATGTGTTTCCAATTCGGCCACAAAATGCAACTCAGCGCATTTTGTTAGCAACTAGTGGAATAATGTCAGCAACTTTTTGGAGTTGCTGACAATGGCCGGATTAAGAACAAAATGACATTATCATGGCTGAATCAAAAATTTACCCAAAAAAAAAATAGCAGTGAAAATGAGTGTTAGTACCCCTCCTATTGTTGAATCCTGCATCTGCCCCTAGTTAACACATTTGCAGAGAGAAATTAAATCCACCTAAAACATTTGAATAATGTGCTGACTATTATGACACTCTTGGGTTAAGCGTGTTTGGGGAGTAGTAGACTTCCTGGGTAATCCTTATATTGCACACATCTATCTAATAAAACACAATGGTGTGGGGCCCGCAGGGCCTCCATCCAGTGGTTACCATTGTCTTTTCTAAGTTGTGACATGACAAAATAAGCCAATCCCAAAGAGTATGCTTCCTTACGCCCTAACACTCGGATCTACTAGATCTTATTTTCTCATCTTCAAACAAAACATCGATACCCTATTCTTCCTGCCGCCGTCAATAGTTGTTGTTTATAAGTTATTTTCCGGTTAGATTTATTGATGCGCCAACTGCGGTCAGGAGCACCAACCACCAATAGCATTTCAAAGCACCAGGTTTCCCGAGCTAGCCACTGTTCAACACTTTCACTCTTCTCTCTGCTTCAACAAAATTTTTACGAGAAGGGAGAGTCTGCGTCTTTGCGGTCTACGTGTCCAGCAAGAGTCGAGAGTAAGTGGCCTTGGAGTACTGACACTACCTGTTTAAGCGAATCTAAAGGTTTGTCATATTCATACCCATTCAATGATTTTTGAAGTTTTGGTAAGTGTTTCCGGAAAAGATAGGAGTTTGGTTGTATTATGAATTGTTCAAGTTGGTTGGTTCTTGTTGAAGGTGATTTAAAAAGCTGTAAGTGGCCTTCTTGGAACCAAACGGTTGAAATTTCTGTTGCTTAAGTGGTGGTCATCTGTTGCTTTTGTTATCAAGTGTGTTGAAGTTCAAAAGCAATGTTCAGACACATTAGATATCAACGTTCAGACATTGATAAAACAATGTTTTAATGTTCAGACACATTAATAATAAGACACATTAATATTCAGGAAGATAGGTGTAGTATTTTGGCGGTATTTATAACAGCAATCCAAGAATGTAATTAAAAAACTTAATCCAAGAATGTTCAGACACATTAATAGGCCGTTTTAATAATAACACTAATAGGCCGTTTTCTAGAACACTAATAGGTGTAGTATTTTGACGGTATATATAACAGCAATTGTTCAATAAAAGTCTTTATCTTCCTGAATTTTACTCTGCAATTTGATTTTTCTGGTTTGGATCTTTCTGAATATTAAAATTCAGTTTCATATCCTATATCTTGTTGTTCTAAGTAGTCCACTTAGATTTATTGTAAGCGGGTTACAAGGATGAATGGTTAATTTAACCTCGATATCCAAGGTTTAGTGGAAAATATGTGGATCAATGGTATAAATGAGTCGTTTGGCACCCAGCAGCTGTCCGAGATTGTTGAGTGGAAAAGATTTAGATCAACGATCGTTCGGCACACAGACGCTAACTGAGATTGTTGAGTGGAGCAGATTTAGATCATAATTTAGGGATGTTAAGCTGGCCGATCAATCCAAAGTTGCGACTCTCACTCCAACCCAGAAGGACAGTTTGAGACTCGAGAGACAGTAGAAAGAAGGATAAAAAGGCCCTGACAGTTTGAGACTCGAGAGCAGTGTGTTGAAGTGTGTTAAAGCCATTAGATAGATATTTGGAAGGGACTTGATAAAACAATGTTCAGACACATTAGTTCAAACTATACGTTCAAACTGTTTTTGGAAGGGACTTGATAAAACAATGTTCAGACACATTAGTTCAAAAGCAATGTTGAAGTGTGTTGAAGCCATTAGATAGATATTTGCTTTTTATTAGATATTTCAGATACCACATCATAATGTTCAGACATTATGATGCTTCTGTTATCTGTTCAGACATTAGATATAGCTTATGTTGCTTTTGGACGTACATATTACACTCTGTTTGAGTAGTATATTCACAGGCACATCCACTTTATAATGTTGAGGAAACTATTCTCAGTTATGGCTTCTTGGTCCTTTGTGCTCTCTTTTGTAAACCGTATCAAACATAACGGACCCTAACCGAAAAAGGTTGTTACCAGAGAACATCACCATGTAATTTACAACTTACAAAACTGTGGTGACCTTAACTGAAAACAATCGTTTTACTCGGGCAAAACCATATATAATTTACAACTGACATTTGCCATCAAGGCTTCGTTGCCATACCAGTTCCTTTCAGAAGGTGAAGTTCCTTCTCCTTAATTACTTTTGTTTTAAAGTCTTCATTTGGGAACAGGGGTCTTCTTATATGGCCGTTGGAACTCAAGGTGTAGAACGAAGGGACACCTATAAGCAAAGAATACCTTTAATATATACAACAGGAACCAAACTTCCAGACTTTATCAATGTTTTTTCGTTGGTATTCGAAGTCAATGTCTACCAAACTCCAAAAAAATAAAATGTTTTTTTTTTCCTTTCTTTTACTTTTATATATGTGCTCCACCCTCCACTACCCCACTACTTTTATATATGTGGTCCTTTCCGCTTTTAGGCTCTGTGTGGTCATTATCCTTTGCAATCCTTAGTGAGATGTAGGCATCTATTCTGGCATCTTTCGCTAATCAATTTACTGATTTAGTGTGTTTTTAAGTTGCCTTTAGGTCTTGATTAAGCTGATGCCATCTAATCTGTACGATCATATCTCCACATTCCAAATTTCCAAGTACAATGGACACATCTATTTTATTGATATTAAAAAGTTTATTAGCAATAGATTAATCATACAGTGTTATTATCTTTATTCATTCTTGTAAATTCAAATCTGAAGTTTTTTTTAGAAGCATTGAATAGACTACTTCTTCCAGTTTAGAATCATGTTTTGAATGCATTTAAGTGTCTGCTCAGAGGGGTTGTAAGTCGCAAGTTTATGTAAAAGCCTCTTCAAAATTTTAGCAGTGCCCATCTTTGGGCTTTAGGAGTGTGAATAAGCTAAAAGTTTGTTCATGGAAGTTAGTGGGAGGTTATTGAGCCAATGGTTGGCATTAACATATATGTGGTACTTTTATATATGTGGTCTAATTTACTTCCGCTTGCTATCGTCTGATTTTTATTTCTCATTTGTTTTTGTTTTTTTTTAAAATTTCGGCGTGGTTTACTACCGTCTAATTTTTTTTAATCCCTTTTGTTTATTTACTGCCACCTAATTTTTATCTGTGTTTACATGCGAAACCCTACTACTGCCTTTACATGCGAAATAATCACTGCTCGTGGTTTACTACCGTCAGCTACCCTCTACTTTTTTAAATCCCCTTTGTTTTATTTATTGCCACCTAATTTTTATCTGTGTTTACACCGAAGTACTACTACCTTTACATGCAAAATAATCACTACTGCTTTGTCTTTTTTTTAGGAACCCTTTTTCATTGCAGATTCGACTTTCAATGGTATGTTATCCCCACCTATCTTTTTATGTTTGTTTCTGTAGGTTTTATTGAGTATCTATTTCTATTTGTTTCTACAGGATCCCATAGATAAGGGCAAACGTCCAATGGACCCTTATAAGGATCCTTCGAACAAGAAAAACAATATTTATGTTCCAGTTCAAGATGGACTCTACCTTCAGCCACCTACTCCTCAACGACCTGCTCGCCCCCAGGTATTGATAACTTCGATTAACATACTTTGAGTTACCCAAATTGTCCTAACACTCTTATTGGTTTCACATCACATTTTTGAACTCTCTTTCAAATATTTATAGCTTCCTACGCGACCAATTCTTGACAAAGGAAAACGCCCTATGGACTCCTTTTTAAGGAACCTTCAAACCAAAACAAACATGTCTTTGTTGCCCCCCAAGATAGGCTCAATCTTCAACCGCCTCTTGGCTTCCGTGTATTTCGCTTGCATTGCCTTTTATTTATTCTTTTGTTTTATAAATGTCCTCTATCTAATCTCCGCCATCCGGTTAAAAAAAATGTAATGGCTGATGTATCGTGTCCATAAGGTGTTTTCCTTCGCCATTTAATATACCGACTTTATGAATCTCATTTCCTTACTTGCGAATTATTTTTCTACTTTTGTTGCTTATGTATATTGCATTGTCTTATTTCTTCTTTTGCTTTATAAATGCAGCCCATCGGATAGTGTTCCTCTATCTCATCTCCGCCATCCGGTTCTCATGTAAGATGAGTTTTAATTAAAATGTAATACTATAATTGCTCATGCATTATCCAAAAGGTGTTTTTGTACACTATAATCGTAGTAAATTCACTGCCATTTAATGCTAGCTTATATGTATAAATGTATAATATTTACCCACTAAGCGTGTTGCATGTGGTCATCCATCTATTCATTTACAATTTGCTTTTATTTTTGGGTCTTCGATCACTTATTATCCTTGACTACTTTATTCATATCTTTACATTCCACGTTTTCTAATTTTAATACTAACTGCCATATTTGCTATTATCCATGCATTCATATTTTTACTATTCGGTTGTACTTATAATTAGGTGCAGATAACAAATAGAATGCTAGGACAGCGTGCTCGAAGGGAAAGAGAAAGGAGCACTAAACTAATTGGCAACTGTCATGTCATTGACCACCAACTGATGGCTTCAACATTGAATGGCTCTCCTTCACTTCCACAAACTCCACTTCAAGCTGACTAGCATCAAGCACTTCTCCCGCCATCCGGTTCTCATGTAAGAAAAGCTTTAATTAAAATGCATTGCTCATGCATTGTCAAAAAGGTGTTTTTGTACACTATAATTGTAGTAAATTCATCGCCATTTAATAACTTCCATTTAATGCCTACTTATATGTATAATATTTACCCACCAACTGTGTTGCATGTGGTCATCCATCTTTACATTTCACGTTTTCTAATTTTAATACTAACTACCATCTTTGCTATCATCCATGCATTCCTCTTTCTCCCAATCTATTCGATTGATTATACTTATAATTAGGTGCAGATAACAAATAGAATACTAGGACAACGTGCTCGAAGGGAAAGAGAAAGGAGCACTAACCTAATTGGTAGCACAAACTTCACCATCCAAGGTGCACAAGTAGTCACACGTCATGTCATTGACCACCAACTGATGAGTTCAACATTGAATGGCTCTTATTCACTTCCACAAACTCCACTTCAAGCTGATAAGCATCAAACACATAATAGTCCAGTTACACCTCATGTAACACCATACCGACGTCTTTCTTCTTCAGAGTCTTTTCGGAAATCTCTATCATTCCTTAATCCTGTAAGGCTATTTATGCTCCCTGAAGAACGTGTCACATCAAGTGCCCATGCTGATTCATCGGATCAAAACAACACGTGAGTACTTCACTTAGCGATTTTCCTTAATCAAAATCTATATATAACTCACACTGTGCAAGTTTCATTGTAGTACATGTATCTCTTACGCTTCCGTATCCTTACCTCATGCAATTCCACATTCAACCAATGAGAACTTTGTACCAACACCATCTCACCAAAATGCAAGGTTAGTCATTGGTTTATTACATCTTTCTCTTGGTTCTTTGTGGTTTGGTTTATAGTTTCAAAGAAAACCATAAGATCCGACCCTAACATCACAAGTTTCTTCAAGATCGCGCAGAATCTGTAGGTCTTCTACCTCATCCTTTGTCCATCCAACATCACATTCGACAAATGCAGCTTCTACATCATCATCAACTAACCGAAATTTGCGGTATACTTCTTCACACTTATTGAAATTGGAATACCAAAAAAATAGCACCTTTGTCTAAATATATACAATTATTTATCTTGCAGACAACTATGAATACAAGGAAGTCATAAATGTGAAAGTAGGAAATCGTGAGGTTACTATCCCACTAGAATATCCATGGAAGCCGCTGTCATGTACTACTTGTAATAAATTTGGGCATGAAGCTGGAAAGTGTGCTGGTAGAACCACTAGAGTTTGGGTGCAAAGGCGTCCAGTGCAAGGCAGAAGGGCAGAATTATCGAGAGAAACAAATGAAGGTATAGAAACAGTGAGAGAATTTGAACCGGGAATCCTCGAGGCGGCGGTTGGTGCAGAAAATCTTGAAACAGCAACAACAACAATCGCAGAGCGACCATTGGAACTTCGGGGTAGTGGGAGCAACAGAAAATGAGGAAACAGATGGCGAAGTGGGTCTAGTATGCAGCTAGTGGTATGGCGGCAAGCCCAAGCAATCACTAGTGAAGGGCGGCACAAAGAAACATAAACTTGATCGCACCGGGGAAGGGTGGAATGCAGACTTTGAAATAAACAATGAGGACGAAAGGCGGTGGTAGTGGTCCAAACCCCTACCCAACGAGTAGACACGAATTCTCAAGCGACCGGTTTTTGTCTTTGAAGGAATATTTTTGAAGAGCTTGCGTGTCTTGAAGATGATGATTTGTCGGATGCGAGAACTTAACTTTTGGAGATTCAAAGCGTTTCTCGAGGAACTTACAAGTGATTCTGAGAGGGAACAATTTGTTCAAACTAGAGCCCAGAGGAAGAAAACTATAGAGCAGCAAGTAAATAATGGGAAGAGAGGAAAGGGTCGACAAAAAGGGAGTGGTAAGCGGAATAACCGGTAATCTGACTCGCTAATGATGAAAATTTGCAGCTGGAATGTAAGGGGTATGAATGATGGGTTAAAAGCCAAACAGATGTGCCAGTTTATTTTGGATAACGAGATTAGGTGTATGGGGTTTTTGGAAACTAAAGTGAAGATGGACAAGTACTTGAAAATTGTTGATATAGCCTGCCCAAATTGGGAGGTCGTCCACAACTACTCGAGTGATGAACGAGGTAGAATTTGGCTTACGTGGGATAGTAGCTTTGTAGCTGTCCAAAAGGAAGTGGAAGGCTCCCAATTTATTCACTGTAAAGTTACGTTACTGCAATATGGACTTTCCTTTTGCTTAACTATGGTTTATGGAAGTAATAATAGTCAGGATAGACTAATTTTGTGGGAGGAGTTAAAGGCAATCAGCATAGGAATTCATGGCCCATGGTGTGTAATGGGGGACTTCAATAACGTTTTGTTTGCGCATGAGAGAATAGGAGACAGAGCTGTTCATCCGAGAGAAACGCAGCCCTTTGCAACATGCCTGAATGTAGCTGGACTTTTTGATCATGCAGCAATGGGATGCTTTTATACTTGGAACAGCGGAGGCGACCACATGAGGAAATGGTCAAAAATCGACAGGTGTCTTGTCAATGCAGCTTGGTCCTCGTTAAGATTGGCTACAAAGGTGGAATGCTCACTTCAAGGACTATCCGATCACTGTCCTATGGTGATATCTTTCCACAACTCTATCAGAAGCCACCCACCTTTTAGATTACGCAACCACGGATGCTCCATCAAGACTTTGAGAGTTAAGCTAAAAGTGTCTTTGGGAAATAGAAGATCATGGAAACCCCGATTACATGTTAACAAAAGCTCAAGAGCTTGAAGGCGATTCACGAAAGGGGGCGAAGAAATCTTGCAGTTGACATCCCATGTTGGTGGAAGAGACAAGAAAGAAACTGAAGGAAGGTAGTTCAAGAGAACTTACATAAAAATCCGCTTGATTGTACTCTGAGTGCCCAAGAGTATGAAATAAGAGGAAAACTCTGTTTTCTGATCAGACTTGAGGAAGCTGACATGTTGCACAAAACTGACATTGAGTGGTTATGCTTTGGTGATAAATGTAGTGGATACGTCTTCAATGCTCTAAAGGAGAGGATGACCAAAAAACATGTTTGGGAAATTACTGATGCGCAGGGGGTAAAAAGAGAAGGAAAAGAACAGGTAGCGGAGGCGTTTGTGGAATATTACTCGGAGCTTCTTGGGGTTACCTCCACGGCTTCATGTGATGTCGGATATCTAAATAGTTTGAATATGGAGGAGGTTTCTCTTGAGATGAGGTAGTTCTTGGCATCACCTATTACTGATATTGAGATCAAAGAAGCCTTGTTTGGGTTCGAGGATAACAAAGCACCGGGGCGGATGGGTTTAATGCTTATTTCTTCAAGGAAAGCCGGGCTCTTGTTGAGAAGACTTCAAAAGAGCGATCAAACACATTTTTCTCCATAAAAGGATGGAGGGAGGTATAAACTCCACTTTCCTTTGTCTTATTCCTAAAGTGAGAAATGCATCGAGTGTTGCCTCTTTTAGACCCATTGCATCTTTGTAATACCATATACAAATGTGTGTCTAAAGTGCTAACCAATGAGAATGAAGACTTGTATCTCCTCATTGGTTTCTTGCTCCCAATCAGCGTTTATTCGGGAAGAACTATCCAAGATAATCTTCCGATAGCTCATGAGCTACTAAGGGGCTACGCGAGAAAGCAAGGCCGAAAGGTGTGCTATGAAATTTGGACATAAAGAAAGCCTATGATTACGTGGTCGTGGCATGCTCTTGAGGCCATTTTACAAAAGTTTCAGTTCCCCCCTGTGTTCATTGAATGGCTGCTTATGTGCTACGCATCTCCGTGGTACTCTGTTATGGTAAATGGGTCGCCTGAAGGGTATTTTGAAGGTAAGAGAGGGCTGCGACAGGGGGACCCTATTTCGCCATACCTCTTTGTGCTTGTCATGGAGGTCTTAAGTGCTTCTCTAAATCAAGGGCTCCAGTCGAACAGAATAAAAGCCCACTCAAAGTGCAAGAAGCTGGCCATATCCCATCTACGTTTTTGCGGGACGACGCCCTTCTTTTTTCGCAAAGGCAACATGGAGTCTGGTCATGGCTATCAAAGATATCCCGAACACGTTCTCTCAAGCAAATGGGATTACATCTAAGCAATGAAAAGACAACACTTCTCCTTTGGAAGTATATGCGTGGAAGAAGGACTCGAGCTAGCTGCAGCCATGCACATCTCTCTAGTAACTCCACTTTTGTTACCTACCTGGGGCTACTCTTACCGCCTCGAGATTAGGTATCACGGGAATGCTTGCCCCTCATAGAGAAGATCACATTTCGGATTTCAAACTGGAAGAACAAAGATCTAAACAGAAAGGGTAGAGTTCAGGTTGGTTAAGTCCGTCCTTTCATCTTTCCTGTCAGTATTGGCCCAAACGTTAGATCCTTCGAGAAGCGATACTTGATAGAGTAGCAAAGATATGTAATAGATTCATTCATTTGGCGGGATCAAATATGGCTAGAAAGATGCATCATGCTAGTCATGGGACGATCCGGGCTTGATAAAGATCAAGGAGGACTGGGAATATTGGACCCAAGGATTTGGAATAAAAGCGCTTCTTGTGGGTTGGTTTTCAAAATTGCAAAGAAACATGAGTGTTTGTGGGTTAGATGGTCATGGGATAATCATATAAAACGAGGAAATTTTTGGACCATGAAGACCCCTCGAGATTGCTCTTGGGTTTGGAGAGGTGTGATGGAGCATCGGGATGTTGCTTGGAGGTTTGTAAGGTCTTGTATAGCTAAAGGAGAGGAGACTAGCTACGGCATGACCCATGGTGCTCGGGGCCTCTTATCAAATATGAACAGTGAGACACCTCCTTGGCCATGTAGTACGACGATGCAAAGGTCGTGGCGGCGATCACCGATGGGGGTTGGCGAGAACTATAGGCGATCTTCCAGTTGTGAAGTCAAGAAATGGATTATGGAAACCGAGATAAATTCTCACACCGAAAAAGACCGGATCACATGGACTCCAACGGTCTGGGGGCATTTCACGATTTTTTCAAAGATATGCGGCACTAAAAAAATGTCGAAACAAGGTAAAATGGTACAAGATTGTATGGGGAAGTTTTCGGTACCTAAACATTCCTTTACTACCGGCTTTCGTTTCGGGGGCCTTACCCCTGAATCGACCGATGAAAAAGAAGGTGATAGAAATATCAAAGTCTTTGTCTCTGTGACGGACATGAGGAAAGCTTCGGGCCATCTCTTCTTTGATTGCGAAAGTATTCACGGTGGTATGGAGAAACTTCAAAATAGCTATGGGGCTGCGGAAATGGTAAAATCTTCTCACAATGAATGGTACTACTTAATCGGATTTGTCGTAGCTCCACGGTGGCAAATGAGATCATACGGGCTATGATTTCTTGTGGCGATTCGAGCAATCTGGACAGAGAGGAACGGAGACTAAAAAACAGAGGTTTAGATCGGTGATGATGTGAGTTTGAAGGTATTGAATAACATGAAAATCTATTTGGGTAAGTCGATGAAAACAATGAAGGAAGACGAGGCAACAAAGAGGATTTTGAGATCGTTAGGAATTGGAGTAAACTACACGCGAGTGGAGGAGACATGGGTAAAATGGAACAGAGCAGAGGAAGAGCTACCAACACTGAATGCAGATGGTTCGGTACAGGCAGGAAGTGCTAGCTATGGGGCGTCTTTGAGAGATCGTAATGGTGATGTCTTTGATGGCTTTTCGGTGGCAGTTCGGCAAGACAGTCGGTGCTCTATCAGGAGCTTCTTGGAGTGCTGAAAGGGTTGGAAGGTACTGCGGAATTGAACATTCAGCGGCTACAAGTGCAATCGGATTCTATGAGAACCATTCAGATTTTGAGCTTCAAAGAAGAGCCTCCTTGGTACTGCAGAAACTTGTTTTCTTGCTTGATTACAAAAAGTGGTCTCAAAGTTTGTATATGTAAATTTTAAGCATGTATTTAGGGAGGAAATCAAGCTGCCGACTATCTAGCAAAAGTAAGTAGAAACGTGTAAATGAAACTATGTACTTTATTCCTCCTATGGATAAAAACTTGATGAACTGATCAAGGGGATAAGAAGGAAACCGTATTTTGCGAGGTTGCCATTAAATAAAAGGTCGGGGTATCCTTAACCCCTAGTTAAAAAAAAAAAAAAAAAAAAAATCTTGCAGACAACAACCATTTGGGGATCCTGCACAATATTGTGAGGAGTTTCACCATAATGATTTTGACCGTCAATTTCTCGCTAATAATGCTGACATAAGTGATGATGAAGACCGAAGTTGACAATATTTTTCTAACCGTCTGATTGAACAAGGAAGACACTCCTTGGGGAGAATGGATGTTCAGTGTCCATTTTGTAATGCACTCCATTGGATGGATGAACGACTAAAAGATTCATCATTATCACGTCCTCGATTCGGGACTTGTTGTTTGCAAGGGAAAGTCGAATTGCCTCCACTACGGCCATTACCTCCAGCCCTTAAAGCTTTATATGATGGAAATGATCGCAAGTCAAAGTCATTTCGGAAGTACATGAGACAATACAACCAAGCTTTCGCATTTACGAGCCTTAGAGGAAATGAGCGTGTCTTTACTAGACGAGGTCCAAGGCCTTTTACTATACATGGTCAGTTGCGTCATAGAACTGGATCTCTAATTCCTGACACTGGGCGGCAGCCAACTTACTCTCAGCTTTACATATATGATCCCAGTGCTGCATTGGATATACGTCAACTTCGTAATCCCCGTTTGAACACAGATGTTCTGAAGATAATTCATGCAACTATGCTCCAGTATAATTGTTTCTCTGCTACTTTTCGCCACACATACGATGTTCTTAGATCTGCCTCTCTTCAACATGGTGAGAACTTCAATGTACCTGCTTATTTGCATTACAGTGCTACTAGAGACAGACGTCGTTATAACTTGCCAACCGCAGATGAGATTGCTATCATTTTACCTAGGGATGGCAGCGAGCGGGATAATATGAGGGATATTGTGATATATCTTAAAGGAGGGCAAGAATTCATGCAGATCAGTGAATGTCATCCAGCTTACTTGCCTTTGCATTATGTGCTAATGTTTCCTTATGGAGAGCTTGGGTGGTCACCTGATATGAGGCGTTCCAATACTAATGACCGATTGACACAGATGGATTTCTACTCTTATCGGATATTTGAAGCATACGGAGAATATTCTGCAATCTTCTGGCGGGCACAAACTGTTTCAAGAGTTTCTGGTGGATGGATGGGCAGTGACTGAACAGAACAAAATGAGATATTATATGCTACAGCAAGACAAGCTTCGGGCTGAACTTTATCAAGGTATCACTGATGTTGCAGCTGAAGCTTTCGACCCAAACCAGATTGGAAGACGAGTGGTCTTACCAGCATCTTGTCTCGGCAGCCCTAGGCACATGTTTGAAATTTTTCAGGATTCAATGGCCATCACACGTTACAATAAGCATCCTGATATATTTCTCACAATGACTGCAAATCCGCACTAGGACGAAGTTGTTGAGGCATTGTCTGAGCACCAAACTGCAACTCATCGACCAAATCCACCAAACTGCACCAAACAGCACTAAAGCGAAGGGCCTTGATGAATGAAATTAAAAAGAAAGGTGTGCTTGGTACTGCCGTTGCACATGTTTACACCATTGAGTTCCAGAAACGCGGGTTGCCCCATATGTATGCACTTATATATCTCCGACATTCCGACAAGATCCGTATACCTGCTCAAGTTGATCGCATTGTATGTGCAGAGTTTCCTGATCCAGAAAACGAACCTGAGTTATTTCAGACTGTCCTCACATGTATGGTTCATGGTCCATGTGGACTAAATAATCCTAACTCTCCGTGCATGGTAAATGGTAGTCCCCGAACTTTTGCAGATGCTACCACCATGGATAAAGATGGATATCTTATCTACCGTCGTCGTGACAATGGTAGATCATATATTGTGAGGGGGCATACAGTTGATAACAGGGATGTTGTTCCTTATAATCCTTATCTTTCTAAGATGTTCAACTGCCATATTAATGTCGAAGTTTGTGCTGGGATCCGTTGTGTTAAATACATTCACAAGTATATATTTAAAAGGGCATGACATGACAACAATAGTGTTGAATGAGTTGGATGAGATCCAACAATACTTGGATGCGAGATACATTGGCCCACCGGAGCAGTTTGGAGATTATTAAGTTTTCATCTACATGAGGAGATTCCCACGGTTGGCAGGCTTGGCATCTCCCTAGAATGCACAGCGTAGTTTATAAAGGCGATGAACCAATACATGATATACTATCAAGGGCGGGCGCCAAAAAGTCAACTTTGATTGCCTTCTTTGATTGTTGTGCATCAGATTTAAGAGCAAGAAGCCTCACTTATCAAGAGTTCCCGAATACTATATGTCGGAACAAACAATCTCGGACTTGGACAAGAAGGATACGAGAGGGAAAATTTGCTATTGGTAGAATGTATTTCGCCAGTCCTAATTCCGGTGAGCGATTTTACCTGCGCTTACTTATAACCGTTGTAAAAGGACCTCAATCATTTGATGATCTGAAAAGGATTGATAATGGTCCTCCACTTCCAACTTTTAAAGATGCATGTGTTGCACGTGGACTTCTGGAAAATGACAGCGAATGGGTGCAATGTCTACAGGAAGCTTCAGTCATGTAGACTGGATATCATCTTCGCCGACTATTTTGTGTTATTCTCACAGAGTGTAATCCTTTGCAACCCCAAACATTGTGGAATGATTTTTGGGAAAATATATGTGATGACCTTCCACATAAGCTTTGCACAATGTTCAACATTCCAGAACCTACCCCTGCTAAAGTGCAAGATTATGGTTTATTTCTCTTAAATGAGATTTTGATAGAGTCAGGTAAATCACTATCTAATTTCCCTCTAATGTCGCTGCCTTTGTTAACTACAAGATGGAACTTAGTTGTTGCAAACCGACTCATATGGGACCAGCGACAATTTTAGTTTGATCCTCAAAATGCAAAACCACATGGCAACAGGGTTCTCCTAAATGCAGAGCAACGCTTTTCATATCAAACAGTGATAGATTCCGTTTCCCAAAATTTAGGAAAACTCTTCTTTTTAATAGAAGCGGCGAGGAGCGAGGGCAAAACTTTTGTTTACAACACAATCGCTGCTACGTGTCATGCTGAGGGGCATATTGTTATTATGGTCTCTTCATCCGGAATAGCTTCATTACTATTGGCTGGTGGTCGTACTACTCACTCGACCTTTCGCATCCCACTAGATATTCTTGATACCTCTGTTTGTGGGTTTAGTAAGAATTCAATGCATGCCAAATTATTCAGGGAAGCTAAACTTATTATTTGGGATGAAGTCCCAATGCAAAATAAGTTTTGTGTGGAGGCGATTGATCGCGACACTTCGGGATACTCGCGACAATAATAAACCTTTTGGTGGAATAACAGTTGTACTTGGTGGTGACTTCCGTCAATGCCTTCCAGTTATACCCAAAGGGGTTCGAGAACAGATTATGCGTGCTTCCTTGCGGTCTTCCTTCCTCTGGAGTCACATTCATGTTCTAACTCTTGCCCAAAACATGCGATTGGAAAATGGAAAGTCTGCAAATATTGCGTTTGCAAATTTCTTAATAGAGGTACCAAACTGTGTATTTTTCTTTGTACTATTTTGCTTAATATTGATATTCATTTACATCATTCTTTGTACTATTTTTATTCGTACTAATATTCATTACTATTTTCTGGTTAATTAGATAGGAAGTGACCCAAGTGAGACAGTTGAACTACCATCAATAATTCATCAATGTGCAAATCTTCAGGATCTCATTTCTACTACATATCCTCAGCTAAATCAACCTACCACAGTTACACCAGAATATTTAACTGAGCGCACAATTCTATCTGCACGCAATGATGATGTCAATGATATTAATGCAGCAGCTTTAAATATGTTCCCAGGGGAAAGTACTCTCTTTCTAGCTGCAGACAAAATGGCAGACGAGGATGCAACGAATCCAGCCAATATTAATCAATACCCAAATGAGTACCTAAACTCACTTGATCCAGCTGGTCTACCACCGTTTCGTCTCAACCTAAAAGTCGGTTGTCCTATAATGTTGTTGCAAAATATTGCTCCCAAAGATGGATTATGCAATGGAACCCGATTGATGGTGGTCCACTGTCGACCTCACGTTCTTTTCACAAGAATTTTGACTGGTGAAAAAGCGGGTAATCATGCATTTATTCCAAGAATATCTTTGTCAACGTCGTCTTCTGATTTTCCTTTTCATATGACAAGAAGACAGTTTCCTGTGCGTGTTGCTTATGCAATGACTATAAATAAGTCACAAGGACAATCGGTGAAGTATGTGGGGATTGACCTTCACACTGAAGTTTTCAGCCACGGTCAATTATATGTCGCACTATCAAGGTGCACTTCTTCAGACAGAATCAGTATTCTCCTCCCTCCAAATTCAGAAAGTCACACCCCAAACTTTGTTTACCCAGGAGTCTTATTATAATCCGTAAGTTCTTTTCATTTATAGTCACATGTTGAGTAGTTTCTCACTGAATTTATAGTCATCAAATTGATACATTTGTATTTGCTCTTACTTGGTTAATTTGCTTCGTTCAAATTATGTAGGTTTTGCGAGTTAGTGTGTAATTACATTTTGTCAGTATTGCGTTAAAGAACTTTTTGCGAACCTTGGTTAGTTTCCCCCCCCCCCCTAATTTCTTCTTTTTGATCTTACAACACCTGAATTTATAGTTCTATACAAATCTATTTCAATTCCTACTAAATGGTGACGTCTGTTTATATGGTATTTAGCTAAACAAAGAAATTTCAATTCTCATATCTTCAAACTTAGTGATCTCTGCTGATTCTCAGGTATGTTCCTTTTCATTTTTTCATTTTTCCTTCCCTGGTCTCTCTACTTATTGTGTTGTTTAATTTTTTCATCCATGAACGTGACGATGGGACCTTGGCCAATCACTATAACTTAGTGATCTCTGCTGATTCTCAGATCAAGTGAAACAGGTAACATCTCTTCTCTTATAACTCAATCTCTTTGATTTTCCATGTAAAGATTTAGTTCATTTTAAAATCATTTAGCCAGAGATGAATTATTTGTTTTCTTCTATGTAAAGCTTCTTCTGGTGTTGTTATAGGTATTTATTTGCTTATTTATTAAGGGTTCTATTTTTTGGTTTTGGGTTTGTCAAAAAGTATTAATTTTGATTGATTTGAGCTTTGATTTGGTTCTGCTACTTTTATAGGTATTTTAGTGTAGGTAGCATTTTGGTGGCTATTGTTTGTTCTTTGATTTATTAGTGTTACAGAAAGTCGCATTTATGGAACTACCCCAATGAAAATTTTAGGAAATATGGTATATGTATACATTGTAAATATCATTTGTTATGGGTGTAGACCTTTTGATAGTTATGGGACTCTGATGTATGTATTTTACTTGTGCTTTCGGTAATGACTTTGTACGAGGTGTTTTGATGATCTGGCATTAGTCGAGACATTCAAATACTTTGGTGTACTAAGTCATAATGTTGAAGTGGTCTCATTTTTGTAAGCCAGTTATTTGACAGCTCTGGCATTTGTCGAGACGGTTAAGTAACTAGATTAACCAATGAGAAATATATGATTGTGATTTTTCAGGTTATGACAGGTTTATATTTATGAAATGTCAAAAATATAGAAATTTTACTATAAAAACCACGTGTCATAAGTTTGTAATTGTTTGAGTTTTGGGGCGTTACATATTTGCTTGTTCCAAAACTAGAAAAGAGTCTAGAGGTGAATACAATCGTTCATTGTTTCACTTCTAAATTGTCAATTTCTTCTTCTCTTCAGTATATATAGTATTTCCTACTCACTCTATTTAACGAATTTAAAACAGATAATTACATACTTCTTCGATGAAGTTTCCTCAGGGCTTGGGATTTATGATAATGACCTTGACATTGGCGAACGAGGCTGGAGTTTCTGGAAGAGTTATGATTGTCAACAATGTTATCTGTACTTTTGCTACTTTTTTTTGTACTTGACATACTTTTGTGGGTGCTCTTTTTGGTACTGTTTTGATGTCCTCATTCAAACCATTTGTGGGAATCTGATTATGTATCTGTTTCTCATATTGTTCTTATTTCATTTGGCTTAATTGATGTTCTTCTATGTTTAAGTCCATTTAGATGAATGAGTCTAGAACATATGTGCAAATCACTACCCGATTTATTGAATGAGAATTGTCTTTGCAGCCTTTTAACATGATCCAAAACATTGGAAAGTCATCAAATAATGGGGAGGTTCTATCCAAATCACCCCTCAGGTGGTTCAAGTTAGTGTGATGTCGAGTTTCTCAGCCTTTTTTGATAATCATCATATATATATATATATATATATATATATATATATATATATATATATATATATATATATATATATATATATATTAAGGACCAAAATTTACATGAAATGTATCAGAGTTCAGGTAGTTACATAACCAAGGGGGTGGGTTTTGAATCCATTCTGTGAACACAGGATGAGATCTACCCTGCTCTGCAAGCCTGTGAGCAACCTTATTTCCAGATCTGCTTACCCATTTTGTACAATAGCTATTTACAGCAGTTAACAGATCTAAAGCATCAAAAAGTAGTAGTTGAGAAGACCATGATATATTTGCATTCTTCTTCTCCAAAAAGATGCTGACACTTTGGGAGTCAGTTTCCACTTCCAAGTTCTGCACTTTGAACTTTAAGCTCCATTTAATGCCTTGGAGCACTCCTCTGCATTCTGCTTCTTCTGGATTGCTATCTCTGCCATGTTCTGATCCTGCACCCAAAAAACATCCATTAGAGTCCCTTAGAACAAACCCATAGCATGAGTCTTTCCCTTGTATGTACGAGGCGTCAACGTTTAACTTGACATGATTAATAGCAGGTGGACTCCAGTGCATTTCCTTCTTGTGGTTCAGTTGTGTTTCCTGCAAGTTCTGGTTCTCAGTAGCATCAAAGAAATATTTAACAAGCTGTGAAATTTTGAACAAATTAGGTCTTCTTTTTTCATGAAAGACAGAGCATCTTTCCAACCAAATTTTCCAGTACAAGTACAAACAGAATTTTGTCCAAATTTTTTTATTTATGGGCCACTTAGAAGGTGGATTAAACCACAAGTCTATCCACTGTTTAACCTGCAAGTGCTCAAATTGAGATAATCTGACACTCCAGGGGATAGTAGCCCATATTCTCCTAGTGAAATGGCAAACTAACAATATATGATGTACAGACTCTATAGGCATTCCACATAGTAAACAAGATTTGTCATTTATATGCATAATTTGAGCTAGGTGTTCCCTAGTTGGTAGAATTTCATGATAACATTTCCAAGCAAAAAGAGATTCTCTTGGGCAGTGGGTGTTATTCCAGAAGGCTAGATTGGTTGTTGGGATGATTGATTCTGTATTGTGAGAACTCAATAGGTGATACATAGACTTGACTGAGTGCGCACCTTTCTTTGTGAGAGACCAATGAAGTTTGTCTTCTAGTTGTGATCTAGGTAGGTATATATGTTGTATGTTGAGGCTGGTTGGGTGATCAAATAGTTGATTGAGAAGGTTGATGTTCCAGGTTCTGGTGTGGTGATTAATGAGTTCTGACACACATTTGTAAGACTGGTTTGGTATAGTAGAGTTAGGTACTCTCCCTTTATGCATACCTGGAATCCAAGAGTCTGTCCACATGTTGATATTATTGCCATCTCCGGTTTGCCAGATAGAGTTTTCTTTGATCTTATTATGAATTTTCTGCATACCATGCCAGAACCAAGATATATTATGTACATGTGTTGAGTTTAAGGCAGTAGATGAGTTGAAATACTTACCTTTCAGTTGTTGTGCTAAGAAAGATGAAGGGTTAGAAATGATATACCAAAGAATTTTACTTAGATGAGCTAGATTATCTAACTGTGCATCTCTAATACCCAGACCACCCTGTCTTTTGGATTTACAAATGAAACTCCAATTTTTGAGATAAAGAGGGTGCTTCTTACCAGTGCTAGTTCCCCACCAAAAATCCCTTTGAAGGGCATTTATAGTAGTTGTGACTTTTAGAGGCAGCAGAAAAGTACTCATTTGGTATGTAGGAATAGCTGATGAGATGGACTTAATGAGTAATGTTTCTATTTTGGGAGAGCACCTTGCTCTTCCAACCTGAGATCCTATTATTCACTTTACAAATAAGACTGTTGAAGATCTCAGATTTAGGCTGCCCAAGAAAGAGGGGAGAGCCAAGATACTTTTCCCCAACTTGGATGGATCTCATATTCAGTAACTGCTTAATGCTATTGGCTTGGTCCATGGGTAAGTTTTTACTAAAGTGAACCCCAGATTTCCCAAAATTTATCTCTTGTCCCGTGGCAGAACCGAATAGTTCTAAAGCATGAAGTAACTCAGTTGCTTCTTTCATATTAGCTCTACAAAAGATGAAAGCATCATCTGCAAATAGAAGATGTGATATAGCAGAGCTGTTTCTAGAAATCTTGATCCCATGTATTTTATTATCCGAGGTCTTTTTTTCTAAAATTCTAGATAAAATCTCCATGCACAAAATGAAAAGAATGGGTGATAGAGGATCACCTTGTCTGAGACCCCTAGATGATTTGAAGTGGCCGCCAGGAGTGCCATTAATAACAGGAGAGAAATGAGGTGAGTTTATACATTGATTAACAAGATGTACAATCTTAGGGTCAAACCCCAGAGACTTAAGAGTGGAAATAATGGTACACCAGCTGACTCTGTCGAAGGCTTTGGACATGTCAATCTTTATAGCCATAAGACCAGATTTGCCCTTTTTATGTTTTAAGGTATGCATTATTTCATGGGCCAAGATAACATTATCACTTATCTGTCTCTGTGGCACAAAAGCACTTTGAAATGGAGAAATGCATTTTGCCACAGATTCTTTCAACCTGTTGGAAAGAAGTTTAGAAATGATTTTATAAGATATGTTGCATAAACTTATAGGTCTGTAGTCCTCACAGGAGACAGGATTGGGGCACTTTGGAATCAAAGAAATGTTGGTCTGATTGATGTTTTCTAAGGAATGACCTTCAGAGAAGAATTTAGAAACCAAATTAAAGACCGTTCCACCAATTAAGTCCCAAGACTTATGGTAGAAAATAGCTGGGAAGCCATCAGGCCCAGGGGCTTTGAGACCCCCAATGCTGAAAACCACCTCCTTAACTTCTGCATGAGTGACAGGTCTTTGTATATCTATATTATCCTCATTGGAGATAGAGTTGGCGAAGAGCTCAGAAATCAGCATGGTATTAACAGTGTTATGTTCAGTGAGGAGTGTGTGGAAGTGCGTTACCACTATGTTGCCAATATCTTTATGAGAAGTGAACCATGTACCTTTAGAGTCTTTTAGACACTCAATCTTATTATACTTCCTGTGTCTTAAAGTTTTGATGTGAAAATAATGAGTGTTTTGTCCCCTTCTATGACATCTTTATCTCTTGATTTTTGTTTCCACAGTTTTTCCTCACTATCAAGCAAACTATCAAGGTCCCTTAAGGCTTTATGCTCTAAAGCCACATTCTCTTTTGTTGGACTTTTAGTTTGAATGCAAGCAATAGTTTTTTTAAGAAAGGAAATCTGCTGGAAAATGTTGCCAAAAGAAGTCTTATTCCAGCACCTAAGGGCTTTTTTGACGGAAGAGATGTGTTTCCCAAAGATCAGATGAGAGGGTGTTGGGTGATGGAGGTGGACTCTGTTCCAAGCATCTGTTATGATATTAGGATATTCTGGGTGATCTATCCACATGTGATGGAATTTGAATTGTTTTGGAAGGGAAGTAGACTGTGGATGGGAGTCAAGGAGAATGGGGCAATGATCAGAACCAATAGCTGCTTTGTGAAAGAGAATAGCATCAGGGAACTTGATGAGCCAGGCATCATTTACTAAAACTCTATCTAATCTTTTTTGGACATTTTCTAGACCCACTCTTTTGTTAGACCAAGTAAAGGGATAACCTTTGAAACCAATATCAATAAGAGCCAGATTGTTTATGATGGAATGTGCTGGTTCACCATCTATAAACTGGTATGGATGCTTACTTGAACTCTCCTCGAGTGGTCCAACAGAATATTGAGATCTCCTATGATGAGAATAGGATGATTGAAAGATGATAGAACTCTTATAGGTTCCCAACTTTTATCCTTACAAGGTTTATAGGGACTTCCATAAAAGAAACAAGCAATCCAGTGATTGTTTGTGTGAAGATTTATATGAGCAGTGATGGAGTTATAGGTGGTCGAAATGGTGGTAATGGATATACCCCCTTTCCATAGTAGGCATAGACCTCCTGCCTTGTTATTAGCAGGAATAACAAGATGATTAGGATAATTCAGTCTGAGAAGAGATGTGTTTAGCTGAGGGTCAGATGATTTTGTTTCAGAAAGGAAGATTATATCAGGATTGTTTGTTGCAATAAGGTCTTTTAAGTGTCGGATTGTATAAGTGTTACAATAGCCCCGACAATTCCAGCTCAGAGTTCTCATACTTCTAAAGGAAAAGCCGACTTCTAGATATATCAGAGAAGTAAAATAGATTGGAATTACAAGTGCATAAACAGTATAAAGTGTAAGTAACAATCTCAACAAACATTGGTTCCAGTATAAATGAATCTTATGTGCTATATAGGAATGGTGATTTATGTACAACTGATGGGGTGTCCGGAAATTGATAATATCAACAGCAATTGTCAGCTGACATTTATACTCATGATTATCAGAGGAAATTTTCACATAATGTTTAGATGATGTGGAGTATAAGTATGAACAAATGTATCGGTGGATTACCTGTTCAGGATAGATTGGGTTTGAAGCCGAACCAAGAGAAGCCGATCCAATTTCCATTTGCTGCATCCCATATGCTTGCTCAGAAGATAATGCGTAGTTCTGTTGATATTCAAAGCCTGGGGTATGTGTGAGATTGTTGGTTTCCATGAAGGATATTGGGTTATGCATTTGGGAATTCAGCTGTGTATAATCCCAATCGTTCTCTTCCATAACTGTTCGGACAGCTAGTCCTTGTGAGTACAGTAGCTGAGTGACCTGTGGATTGTTGACAAAGTTCCAAACCATATCTGCAGTGATTCCTGCTTGGTTATTTGCGGATTCTTCATGCACCCTTGAAGTTTGGACAAACTCGATGAGTGAGTTGTTGAGTTGTGATTGTGTGGCCGGTGGTTGTGGTGTGTAGTATCCGAGTTCAGAGGAAGTTGTTGGTGTTGCTGGTGGATTTTGAATGGAGAAGTTAATTTTCCTCTTTTTTGGTGGGTGCTTGTTTGTTGAATCCACCATCTTTCCTTTTGATTTGTAAGATCTTTTGGCAATTATTTTGTTTGGTGAAGTTGGTGGTGAGTGATTGATATTTGGGCTGCTGGTTGAGGAGATGGTGATTTGAGAAGCTATCAGATGGGGAATAGAGATTGGTAGTGAACCGACCTTTTCTCCCTTTTTCTTGGTTTGGGCCCTTTTCTTGTTGGGCTTTGGAGTTATTGGTCCCGAGGTCCGGCCCATAGTTGATGAAGAGATTTTTTCTGGGATATTTTCTTTGCCATCCACGTGTCCAGCTTCAGCTCGTGGTGGAATATCACTGTTCCGGCCTGTGCTTTCTTGTGTAACTGTACCACCAAAAAGCATACTTTGGTGGTGTGTTTCCTCTGCAGATGACGCTGGAGGATTCTCTGGTTTCTCCACATCATAAATTGTGTTTATTGCAGGTGCTTCAAGAAGCAGTTGTTGTATGATGGGTGGTGGGTGTGGAATACCTTGACAGTTGTAGGTATCATGTCCTATGCAGTGGCATGAGAGGCAGTGGTAGTTGGGAATTCCCACATAAATGAAATCGACCCATTTTCTTCCTCCATCAAATGTGTTGACCATTGTTCCTTGTGCGAATGGGCGATCCAGCTCCACATTCACTTTTGCTTTGTAGCCAGTAGCATCTCGTGGTGAGTTATCAGGTGTGTAAACAGTTGTTACACTTCCAGCCGCTGATGCCAGGTATCTTATGACTTCAGGCATTAAATGTTCTAAAAGCAGTCCTTCAAAAGTTATACAGAACTCCTGATGGGTAAAGATGATATCTTGAGGGTTTAGGTTTGGAGAGAATGCTTTTAGAACAAAAAGATAGCCTAAAATTTGCCAAGGCTGATCCTTCAAGATTCGAGCTTTATCGATTTCTTTCTCGAAGCTTAGGATAAACTTGTTTCCAGGTACGACCACAATATCTAGTGTCTTTCTCAGATTCCACTTCTGACGGATAGCCTTCATGATCTCATTTGGTTGTTGTTCGCTGTCTGAGATGATTTTTCCGATGAGTGAAGCTTCCCATCGAGCTCTAGATTTGATCAGTAATTCTCTTGGTATTTCCATTATTTTGCTCTCTTCTTGGGACTCAGTAATATGAGCTTGGGATAGGATATGAGATATGTGTTCCATGGTTGAGGAAAGGGAATGATTATCTGGTGTATTTATGAGAAAGAGCTGGATTGGTAATGTGATTTCTTTTACAGCCTAATAATCATTCTTGACCATAAATAGAACAATAGCCAGTATAATCGAATCAAAACGGGGGAGGGGGGTGTGTTCAAGTTCAGGCTGCTTCTACAGAGTTAGCATCGCAGGCGACTCTATCATACTATCAGTGCCGTACGGCACAGGCATACCCTAGTTATAAAACATAACATCAAAACACATATGTGATCGTCATGTATGTAAAGACGTAAAGTGACCCATTTTTTACCAACCATGTGACGAGCTGTTGATAATTATGTGGAAAAATTGATCTCTCCATTTCTCGATCTATTTGTATTCCTTGGACAAAAACCTTGTCAAGGTCGCCTGTGTTCAGAATTCAGATAGTACTACACTACTACTATGTTCTTGTCTTTGCCAGTGGACAAAAATGGATTCCTCTGATGTAATTGGATTGTTTATTACTGAAAAACATTCCTTGACGTATACTGTAATCGATCACGTACATGGCAATATGGCATACACAAAAGAATATCATAATACTTTTGTAGCCAGTACGCTTTTTTTTTTCTTAATTACGTAGTAGTGTAGGATGTTAATTTAAGTAAGTCTCACTTGAGCCATACCGAAGTGACGATAGTCTCTCTCCATCCATACCCAAACACTCCGAAATAAAAATACTTTGAGAAAAGGCTAGCCTGGAGAAAGTAGACTTGAGAAGAATTTCTAATCAGAATAAGATAAATACCAAAGTAATGTGCTAATCAAACTACCGTTTTCAGTGTATGTCTTGGACCAATACGTCGATCTTCATTCTTCAAAGTTGCAAATGACTCGTTCTACCAGGATACTTGTGGGCTTATCTATATTGACGAAATATGCATTAGATTGTCCATATCATTACCATTAAAAGGCTGAAATCAGTATTTATGGACACTTCTAAATGTTCAGATCAAGCTCAAATGAGCTAAGTGTACTTATTACTAATCTAATTTTTCACGTTGCCTCTTCATTTTGCCGCTGGATAACTTTGGCTGAATGGGAGCCTTCATTAAGACTCACGAATGCAATCACATTATACTCATCGTTTGCACAAATCAAACAGATCTCGAGACTATTTCCCAACCTAAATAACTTAATTATTTCAACCTACTGTTGTAAAACACGGACCTTTTCGTATAAAGTATTAGCATCTTTCAGTTCAGAACTTCGGACTACTTGCCTTCTCTCGATGTATAATGACATAATGTAACTGCCCACACCCACGAACTTTGGCAGGAAAAAAGTTGTACTAGATTTAGATCTTGAATTATAATTCCTTTAATTTTCACCAACCACATATATAGTTCCTTTGATTTTCATTCATTCTTGAATCCTAACTTTGGCATTTCAGCCAAAATGGCACTATTTGATGCTTGCGGGATTAGAGTCCAAAACCTCTGGTACCGTCATCCAAAGGTTTTACCAACTGTACTAGTTGACACCTGCTCATTCTCTGTATTCAAAACTAAAAATTTAGACCTATTAGTCTATGTATTTTTTGCTATAAAATCATATCTAAATTTTTGGCTAATAGATTAAAAGCACATATAAACAAAATAGTTTCTTCTTTTCAAGGAGCTTTCATAAAAGGTAGGAATATAGGAGTTAATATAGGTTTGGCTAGTGAGATTTTCCATAATATGAGACATATGAAAACTAAAAATGGGTTTGTAGCTTTAAAAATGGATATGTCTAAAGCCTATGATAGAGTTGAGTGGTCTTTTATAGATAAGATTTTCTATAGATTGGGTTTCAATGAAAGGTGAAGATTCCTCATCTCCCAATGTTTGTGTGCTTTTGAATGGGGCTCCTCTGGAGACTGTTATTCCTAGCAGAGGTCTGAGATAGGGAGATCCTCTCTCCCCTTATCTGTTTATCATGGTCTCAGAAGCTCTGTCTAGAATGATAGCTTCAGCTGAACACAAGGGGGAGTTGCGCTGCATGGTATTAAGATTAAAAAAGAAGCTCCTCCTATCACTCACTTACTGTATGCTGATGACCTCATTTTTTTTACAAAAGCTAATCTCAAAGAGAGTTGGTATTTGAAAAAGATTTTGGAAGATTTCTGTAAGGTGTCTGGTCAAAAGATTAATTATGAAAAGTCTAGCATATATAGCAGTAGAAATGTAAATAATAAACATAAAAAGATTTTGAAAAAGTTTTGAAATATGAGGTTTTTTTATAGAAAAAATAAGTATCTAGGGGTTCCTATTATACTCTCTAGAAAGAAAAGTGAGGACTTTGATTACTTGGTTGACAAGGTACATGGGAAAATAAAGGGATGGAAGGCTAAAGTTCTTTCTCTTGCTGGAAGAACTACTCTCATCCAGACTGTAGTACAAGCCACACCTATTTTTGCAATGGCTACTTATCTTCTTCCAACTTCTACTTGTGAGAAGATAGATAAGGCTTGTAGGAATTTTTGGTGGCAGGCACAGAGGAGAGTAAAAGCATCCATACCATGGGGTGGGATAGCATTTGTAAGCCTAAGACTCAAGGTGGCTTAGGATTCAGGAAAACTCAAGATATGAATAGAGTTATGATAGCCACGGTGGCTTGGAAGGCTTACACTGATAATACTTCTCTATGGGCAAAAACTTTCATGGCTGTATATGGAAGAAATTAGTTTGATGTGAAAGAAAACTCACCCCCTACTGCTTCCTGGTTCTGGAAAGAGATACATAGGGTGGCTATAAATCTCATTGATGGGTGTGTATGGAGTATAGAGAAAGGGGATGAGGTATCCCTGATGAATCAACCCTGGCTGAACATAAATCATATGTCACTCACTATTAGTGAGTTGGTGTCTATGAGGTCTGAGTTACAAGATCTTAAAGTAAAGGACATTAATTATGCTGGAGGATGGTAGTGGATGGGATACAAATAGGGTTGATCACCTATTCCCATCTACTATAAGCAATCTCATTAAGCAAGTTCTTATCATACCAAGTTATGGTGGTAAGGATAAGCTAAGATGGATGGGAACTAGAAATGGTACCCTTACTGTTAAGTCTGAATATCATAAGCTTCTGGGAAACCAAGAGATAGCACAGTCTTCTTCTTTTAACATAAGGTCTGTTAAAGCTATCCGAAAACTCCCAATCACAGCCAGCATACAAATTTTTCTGTGGAAACTATACATGGGAAGTCTTCCAACTGGGGATTTACTCAGTAGAAGAGGGATGAAGGGAGATTTCTCTTGCCTTTTCTGTGGGGCAGAACAAGAGGATTCTGTACACCTGTTTTTTCAATGTGAATGGGTTAAATCGATTTGGTTTGCATCTAATCTTGAGGGCAAAGTAGAAGAGTTGGCTGGCAATACTATAAGGGAGTGGTTGGACATGTTCATGCAGTGGACCAAGGACTAAGATGAAGGAGTTGCAGAGAAAGGGTGTCACACCCCAAATATCCAGACAATATTTAAAACAATTATATTTAATTATCTGAAAACCCGGGGTGAAACAAAACCCAAAACTCTGTTATCAAACACGATATGTACAAAATTGAAATCAAAAGAAAACTAAAAGGAACAATCCTTAAATCACATTATTAAACTACAAATAAACTAACCAACTCTATTACATAAATCTCAAAACAAAACCGTACTCTTCTTGAGGAAAATCTTAAACCGTAAGACTCAAGAGCAACTCCAAATCACGTGTCCTTATCCACTGTGACTCCACCATCTATGTTCCTAAGAATACACCCGTTGCAAAACAAAGCAAACATGGGTCAGCAAATTGAATTTGTTGGTATGAGTAGACTAACAACAAAATATATATAATAATCTTTCAAATTAATAAATATAACATTACCAACCATTTCAACTTGAAAGACAATATAGTTCCGTTTTCCAAAATGGCGTGTAGTTTCTTCCCAAGTAAGATTTCACCCCCAATATACAAATTCCAAGAATCTCATATAACAGTACTCATCATTCCCCTTTTCCAAAATAACTCACAACATAAATACCACTTATATTCCATTTATTAAATGCACATAGGATAACCTAATTAAATATGAGTTTGGTGTACCTTACCTTTAAGCCAACATGTCATCTTAGGGTAGGATATTTACGTCCCTGCAGAAAAGATTAATAGATCCTACCCTCCTACAAAACAGAGTTAGACATCACAATAAAATGATTTATCTCAGTCAGTCAAATTTCCATTAATAACCAAACCTCATTTAAAACATTGAAGTCTAATTAATACAATATAGTTTGTCCCGCATATTCGAAGAATACTGCTTATCATAGCACCTATATCAAGGATAGTCATTCACATGACATCATTACGTCATAAAGTTTCCAAGTGCATAACTATATATCTCAGACTATTACAAGTCATTAATGTTTTCATAATAACATATCATTTTATAGTCATTCCACAATCACAGAAAAGATCACAAGCATTCAATAATATTATTCCCAGTCACACTTCACATCCATAACCTCACACAAACCACCTCTATATTTCTTTGTAAGAAAGCATATACATCATAATACATAAATATTCATAGGCAATAACTCACTCATACGTAAAATCAATATTTCACTTTGCTTATTAATTATCTTGTTAACTTCGTTTTTAAAACGGACTCAACCCAACCTTTAGTTCCTACTCCACGATTTGCACTCCACACATTTGCCAAATCACACATACACGTGTGCCTCTCTCCCACCGAGTATCACTATATCACAATCATCTCTGGGCTTTCCATACACATAATCACAGCCTCTTTGGCCATAAAATCTCAGGTCATTCATGGCACATCCAATGAATACCTTGGGTCATTCCCGCCACATTCAAGGAATACCCATCATAATACTAACGGGCCATTCATGGCACATTCAATGAATGCCCTTAGTCATTCCCGCCACATTCAAAGAATACCCAAACCTACATTCCCGTACATTCAAGGAATACGACCAACCTGCAAGGCGAATACTTTAGTTCCTCTCTAGGGCAGTCCAAACTATTGGGTCATTCATGGCACATTCATCTATCACATAACATCACAAGTCATAATATCTCATTACCAAATCCTGAGGCGTGGAGAGTTCTAAAGATGTGGGCGACATATTAAAACATTATTATCACTTATAATTATACTAGCATTACTCATGTCAAAACAGACCACACATGCAAAGAGTCAATTTCGCGCGTAAAGACAAATCAAGCACTTAAAGATCATTGAATGTAAACAGACTTATAATCAAACAAATACAATTTACATAACCACACTCATATACACAATATCGTAAACAAATAGTTCATTAGCCCAAATTCAAGTCCACACACACTAATGTCCAAAAATAGATCTACATATACTAAAGTCTATATTCATATACAACTTCTATCTCACACATATATATTTATGCAGTCTCAAAACAACAGCAATTTCTAACACAATCACATAGTTATCACACAAACTAATATATATATTATAGATATAGTGGCTGCACTTTTGTTCAAAGCTGCCTACATATCCAAATCTTTCAGGATTGGAATCAAGCCTTCGTAGTTCTTAACCAATTCTCCAAATATTTTAATAATCACGATAAAAGAAAACATATAGATATCTTTTCATTCCACACCAATATTTCCACAATAGTAAGAATATATTGAAAGTATAATAATCACTGACCATCTAATGCCATCATGTAACCACCCAACTATATCCATTTTAAACTTTAGCTAATTCTAACAACCTTGTTAATCCGTGCCTTGACAGACAACCCACCATTGGATCTGTCTAAAATTTGTATATGTCATTTAATTGGATATCAAGAATCTACAGATTTAAATTTGAGATCAATCCGATAATAGGTTGACCTCCGTCTAAGCAGAAACAAAGGACTGTGCCCATCAGTTTTTCTGGTGTAGTTTCTACTACGACCAGTCCCACTAATGGAAGCCTCGACAGATATCAAGCCGTTGGATAAATCTAAAAATATAATATGGAAGACTACATTGTGTCAGAAAACTATGGATTAAATTTCATACAAATCCGAGTACGGAAAGGTCACCATCTAAGCATAAACAAAAGACTGCACACTATAGTTTTTTTTGGTGTAGAAACACTACGACCTATCACGCTTATGAACGCCTCAACAGAAATCCAACCGTTGGATCTATCTAAAGTTTTAATATGTCAGACTACAATGTCCTATGAAACTACAGAATAAATATGAAGTCAATCCAAAAATAATTTGACCTCCATCTAGTAAGAAACTTCTAACTGCGCAATGTAGTTTTTCAGGTCGCCCTTTTTCAGTTCATCTTCTTCTCAAATATTCCTAGTTAATATAAGTAACCAAACCTTAACAAAATTTAAGAGGAGAAATCCAGCAGGCACAAGATAAGTGTATTAATACATACGAAATTATCCAACAGGAAACCAACGTGGAAATTACCCATTATATTTTAATTGTTAACCTTGACACCATATCAAACAACACTTGCATCATCCGTTCTAACCGATCTTTTGTCAAACCACAAGACATTAATAATTACAATAATATATCGTTGAAGCGAATATATATCAAAGAAAAATATAAAGAAAAATCCACTCATCTCTGTTGTGTTTACGAGCAACGTGAATGAATATAAACTTGAGAACGAAAAACACCACACAACAATCGTCAGAAAGCAATCCCAATAATCTTCTCCTTTCTCTCTTTTCCACTCTGTGTAAAACTCCCTCTCCCTGTTAAAACTCCCCGTGTAAAGTCCTGTGTAACTCCTTTTTTTTTTCAAAACCCCAAAAAAATAGGGAATGTGGTTTATCCTCTTTACCTTATCTATTTCTAATCTTTATCCTTTTATTTTATTTTATCTCTTATTATTATTTTTATTATTTATTGTACTAGAAAAATATTAAATAAAAACACGGGGTGTTATAAAGGGATACTGGCAATGGTCATAAATTCATAATGTAGGAGATATGGGAGACAAGGAATAAAGTTAAGTTTGAAGGCAGGATCAAGAGAGAAAGTTTGATAAGGAGGACCTTGGCAATGTGGACTAGGATCTTCAAGGCCTTTGAAGGCGACCAGGGAATTGGGAGTCAAAAGTCCCAAAATAGGGATTACATGCAAAATAATAAATGGCTTAGTAAGGACTTATTTCCTAAAATAGAATTGGGAACGATAGTAATAAGATTTGATGCTGCATTTTTCAAGGAAACTGGAGAAGCGACAGCTGGAGCAATTGTGTGGGATAATGAAGGATGTCTTAAAAGGGCAGCTACTGGAAGATTCCGTAGAGGAAGCATAAATGGTGGCTATAGAGATAGCAGTGAAGCTAGCAAGGAGTACAGGAGATAACTCCTTTTTGTTCGAGGGTGATAGTAAATTGGCTATTCAGAATGTACTTAATACTCTGGAGTCATGTTGTTGGAAATTAGAACCTATTAAACTGATGGTAGATGATGTATGTAAGTGTTGGAAATGTGAATGAATTTGTGTCCTCATGGGTTTGAACCCATGACCTTTTGTATCTACTACACTCTAATGTGGGGGGCTTTAGTCCCACATTGGTTACTAAACTTAAGACTCTTAAGTTTATATTGGTTGTGTCCTTATGGAGGGATAGTGTAGAGATATAAGGAGGTGCTCGCCGGCGCACACAAGACCTCCTTGGTTTTTGGGGCTCTCGGGGAGGTGGGAGCTCAAGAAAACCTTAGTGTCGTGTGTGCCCACACACGCCCTTGCCAGGTGCAAATCCACCCAATTGGGGCCAGCGTGGGTGCGAAAGTAATCGGGCTTGTTTTTGTTTTTTGGTCTTCTTTCCAAAACTGAAATCAGAATGATCTTTCCTTGATTCGAGTCAAACAATAAAGGCAATAGCCGAAGTTCGCTTTTTCAGATCTATAAAACTAAGGTCTCTCTCTGTTTTAGAAAAAGACGAAAACACAACATTGTTTTTCCTCTTATTAAAACTGGTCCGGAGTATGCCGAGAGTTCCGCAGAGCCGGGTCATTGGTGGTGACACGCTCATCCGCGTTGTATCTGGGAGACGAGACGCTTGAGGTCGGCAACCAGAACCATACCGACGTTTTTTCGTCTTAAGGAAATTGTGCGAACACAATCCTCGATGATAAGTTTTACTTCCTTTCTTATTCTTGTTTTTCGATACTAGATTCATACAATCTTAAGGCGAAAAAAATCGATTGTCTAATAACGATCTGTTATTATCTAGTATTGTGCTCGTTGTTGTTATTATCTTGCTAAGATGGAAAAACCTAGTGGTAAGTCCGTCAAACCGAGATTTTTGATGGCGAAATTTTAAGCTTTGGCGGATGAAAATGCGGTTTTATCTAACTACTCTCAAATTGGTTGAATGGATTTCGATTGTGAAACCCGTTTTATAATGAAAATGAAGATGAACCCGGGTCGCTTACGGTGGTGTGGAGAGATGGGAAAAGAAAGACTATTTATGTAGAAATTATATACTTGATTGTCTTTCCCTTGATTTGTATGATGTTTATCGGTACGAATCAAGCATCTTGAATTGTGGAGTTTACTTGATAAGAAGTATGCTATTGAAGATGCAGGGTTCTAAGAAGTTTCTTGTAGGAAAGTTTCGGAATTCAAGATGGAAGATGGGAAATCATTTGTTTCTCAGTGGAGGAGCTGCAAATAATTATTCATGAGATTTTTGCGGGAAGGTTATAAAATCTGCAAAGGCTTCCGGGTTGCTTCCATCATTGAGAAACTCCTTCCTCGTGGAAGGAGTACAAAACAGTCTCAAACATAAGAAGAAAGAGATGACCCTAAGATCCGATCGTCAACCTTCGGATCGAGGAGGATAACAGGAAGGCTGAAATTAATGTGGAGACTTGAGAAATGAAGGCTAAGGCTAACTTTGGTTGAAAGGTAACGCTTAGTTCTTCTAAGTCTAAATCAACTAAATTCCCGTCAAAAAGAAACCATACGCGAACAAGAATAAACAGCCCCAACCTCATTTTAAAAAGAAACCTTACAATCCCTGAAATTCATATATGTAATGCGGATCTCGAGGTCATATAGCCCCGGACCAGTAAATTCAAAAAGGTCCGAATGATGGGAAGAAAGACAAGGCACAAGCAAATGTAGTTCAGGATGGTAACTTTTCTGCTGTGGTTACTGAGGTTAACTTGGTGAGTAACATGACTGACCGGTGGGTAGACACCGGGCTACTAAACACATCCGTGGCACTAAAAGTGCATTTAAGGCCCTTCACTCCTCTGGGGAGAAGGAGAAAGTCCGTTCATGGGTAACTCATCCGCTTCTAGAGTTGAAGGAAAGGGACTATTAATTTGAAGTTCACGGAAATGTTCTTAATTTGAAGGATGTTCTTTATGTTCCTCGATATTAGGAAAAATCTGGTTTCGGTTCCCTTTTAAGTAAGAAGGGTTCAAACTTGTCTTTGAGTCGGACAAATTTGTTCGACTAAGGGGAACCTTTGTGGGTAAAGGTTATTTAGATGAAGGCTTGTTTAAGCTCAATGTAACTGATTTTGAATTTAATAAAGCATCTACTTCTCTTATATGGTTGGAGTCATTTGATCGTGGCATAGTAGACTTGGACACGTTAATAATGTTTCAATTAAAAACCGATGCATCTAGGTAACATATCCAAGAATACTATTTCTGAAAATAAGAGATGTGAAGTATGTGTAGAATCTAAATATGCTAGGAAACCTTTCAAAAGGTAGAAAAAAAACACCGAAGTTGTTGGCATTGATTCACACCGACTTATGTGATCTTAAAGGTTACATGACTAGAGGAGGTAATAAATATTTTGTTACATTCATTGATGATGCTTCACGTTTCATCATATTTATCTTCTTAAGAGTAAGGATGATAGCTTAGCTAAATTTATTTCCTTAAAAACTGAAGTTGAGAACCGGTTAGACAAGAAAATAAAAATAGTTAGGTCCGATAGAGGAGGTGAATATTCTGGTCCTTTCAATAAATTTTGTGAAAATAATGGTATTGTACATGAGACCATCGCCCTTATGCTCCCCTAATCCAATGGGATAGCAGAGAGGAAAAAATAGGACTCTCAAAGATATGATCAATTCAATGATCAATAGCTCTGGGGCTTCTATGAACCTATGGGGGAGGCTTTGCTAACGGCCTGTTATATTCGAATAAGATACCTTTTAAAGACACAGATAAAACTCCATATGAGATGTGGAAAAATAGGACACCGACTTTTATAGATTCTTTAAAGTGTGGGGGTGTTTGGCTAAGGTATCTATACCAACACCCAAGAGGACTAAACTTGGCCCTAAAACTCATGGGTGTGTCTTTATTGGGTATGCACCTAAGAAGCAGTGCCTACAGGTTTTAGTTTTCAAATCTAAAAATAGATTTGTTGATGATAATACCATTATTGAGTCTAGGGATCTTGTCTTTTTGAGGATAAATTCCCATTTATTGAGAGATCGGGGAGGGACTCCGAAGTTCTTCTACACTTGCTCCTAGAGTTCGAGAAGATTCTTCTCACTTGAAGATGAAATTGAACTCGGGAGGAGCAAGAGACCTAGGACTAACACCTCTTTTGGACCTGATTTTCCTTGCTTTCTTAGTAGAGGAGGATCCTCGGACCTATTCAGAGGCCATGTCATCTTGATCGACGATTTTTGGAGAGAGGCCATTCTAAGTGAATATGAGTCCATTATAACCAATAACACTTGGGAGCCGGGTTCAGTTGCCCCTGGTTGTAAAACTATTGGGAATAAATGGTTATTTAGAAAGAAACTAACGCGATGGATCCATTGATAAATATAAAGCGAGATTAGTAGCAAAAGGCTATAAAACAGAGAAGGGTTTGATTTCTTTGATACCTACTCTCTGTGACAAGGATTACATCTATCGAATCGTTAATAGCCTTTGCTTCTACTGTAATCTCGTGAATTCACCAAATGGACGTTAAAAACGGCATTTCTAAATGGGGAATTACAAGAGGAGATATATATGGATCAACCGAATGGTTTGTCTTAGAAGGCCTTGAGAGAAAAGTTTGTAGGCTAAAGAAATCTCTTTACGGTCTCAAACAAGCTCCTAAACAAATGGCATGAGAAATTTGATAGTGTGCTAATCTCTAATGGTTTTAATATTAATGAGGCAGATAAATGCATTTATTGCAAATTTGAGGAACAATCTGGTGTAATTATCTGTTTATATGTGGATGACATGTTGATCATTGGAACCGGTTTAGAGGATCCGCCGTAATAAGACTAAATCTTTTTTGAGTAAGCATTTTGACATGAAAGATTTGGGTATCATTTGATGTCATTCTTGGCATTAAGATAGTGTATAATTCTGATGGAATTACTTTGTCTCAATCTCATTATGTAGAGAAAATGCTTAAAAGATTTAATCAATTTGGTCTGTACTGAGAACACCATATGATCCTAGTATACATTTGACAAAAAAATCTTTGGATTAGGTGTATCTCCTTTAGAGTTTTCTAGGGTTATAGGTAGTCTCATGTATCTTATGAACTGCGACTAGACCCGACATAGCTTACAAAAGTAAAGCAAACTTAGTAGATACACCATAAAAAGAAAGAATGAGCATTGGGATGCTCTTATCGGAGGTATTGAGATATTTGAAATATACTTCAAATTATGGTGTTCATTATGGCGAGATATCCAAATTTAGGCTTGAGGGTACAAAGTGATGCCAATTGGATTGCTGATTCTCGAGGAATCTAAATCCACTAGTGGTTATGTGTTCACTATGGCGGGGGGTGCGGTGTCTTGGAAATCATCTAAGCAAACTTGCATTGTCCCGTTCCACTATGGAATCTGAGTTTATAGCTTTAGACAAAGCTAGTGAGGAAGCAGAGTGGATCGAGATTTTTGATGGATATCCCGCTTTGGCCTAAACCTGTTCCACTCGTCTCTATTCCTTTCAATGATAGCCAAGCTGCTATCTTGAGGGCCAAAAATACTTCCTATAATGGGAAATCTCGACATATTCGATTTGAAGACATAACATCTTGCTGCGGCGGTTGTTAAGAGATGGGATCATAGCTATTGACTTTGTGAGGTCAAAAGAAAATTTAGCTGATCCTTTAACTAAAAGGCCTAGCTAGAGAGCCGGTTTTAGTACATCGAGGGATGGGGCTAAAGTCTATTAAAGACTAATTGCCTATTTAATTAAATCACCGATAATGACACACCCAACCTTCGTGGAATGGAGATCCCGGGATCAAGGTTCAATGGGAAACAAGTTATCAAGGTGATTTCGGTGGGGGTACTACACCTAGAGTGAAAACTCGTACCCATCCCTATGATGTAGTAGTACCTTCGTATCATTTAAAGGATGAGTGAATACTCTTAATGCTTTCTATAGCTGGTTTTTCCATTGGGGTGTAAAGATACAAAGATTAACCTCTGATAGAGGCACCTATATGAGTGAGAAGTAAAAGCCGCTTCTATGAGAACTTATAGGCTTGTTCTCTAGAGCACTCATGAAACACAGGAAGCTCATGGCTATCTGAGTTAACCCGGGGAACTCTATGATGATTTTTGAAGTTATGTGTATTACCCGTTGACTTGGCTTACATATAGGTTGAACAGTTCAAGACTAAGGTCACCGGGTCAACTAGTAATCCCGACAGACAAAACCAAGCGAAGGTTCAAGTCGTATGACACCTTGACCCATTCATAACTTCTTCATACTCCAGACATTCTTGTTTTGTTTTTCTTTCTTCGTTTCTTAATAATTCCATTCATGTGGGGGATTGTTGGAAATGTGAATGAATTTGTGTCCTCATGGGTTTGAACCCATGACCTTTTGTATCTACTACACTCTAATGTGGGGGGCTTTAGTCCCACATTGGTTACTAAACTTAAGACTCTTAAGTTTATATTGGTTGTGTCCTTATGGAGGGATAGTGTAGAGAGATATAAGGAGGTGCTCGCGCGCACACAAGGCCTCCTTGGTTTGGGGGCTCTCGGGGGAGGTGGGAGCTCCAGAAAACCTTAGTGCGCGTGTGCCCACACACGCCGCCCGTGGGGTGCAAATCCAATGATTGGGCTTCAGCGCGTGGGTGCGAGTACTGAAAACTAAGGTCTTCTCCTGTTTTAGAAAAGACGAAAACACAGTCACGCTTGAGGGTTTTTCGTCTTAAGGAAATTGTGCCGAGCACAATCCTCAGTGATAAGTTTTACTTCCTTTCTTATTACTGTTTTTCGATACTAGATTCATACAGTAAGTCTTTTGGTTTTTGTAAGTTTCAACTCTTATTGGATTGTAGTGTGGTTCCGCTTATGTTTTGTTAGCGAAAAAAAAGAACTAAGCAAAAACAGTTTCGTGGTTCCATTCAGTTTGGCACTTTAGCTTTGGCAACATGATATTAATATGATTATCGAAAAATAAATAAAAAACATGATATCAATATTGGTTTATCAAAAACGAAATGTAACTGAAATATAACCTCAATTACAGATCCCATTGTGTATATCTTTGATATCCTAAAACACTAGAGTGTCAATGATCAATCTCTCTTGTAGTCTTATTCCTATAGTACAAGTCCGGTTTCTTCCATATATAACATGAGGTTGAGCAATAAATTTTGCTCTTTTGCGCCGATGGATGGGTGGAGGCATATTTTTATCGGGCGACCAAGCGATCGATCGATCGAGACACTCCATCTTCTTCCAAACATTTGGTGCAAGTCGAGGATCGTATCCTACCGAAGCCATCAATAGTAGTCCAGAGAAAAAGGCGTTTTTGCTTTTTCGGTCGGCCGCTGGCAAAGAAAGGAAGCGCTGACTACCATGGTCGATGAATTGACGCGCGACCAGCGCCACCCAATTAAAATGGGCCCCTTCAGTCTTTTTGTTTGCGGGCCTCCACAAGAATAACGATTTTTTTGTTTTTAGTATAAAAACAAAATCAGTTTTTTGGAAAACCTAACTTTTCCAAAAAGAAAGAAAGAGAGAGATTGTAAGAGAGAAATTCTTAGTGAGTTGAGTGTTCATTCTTTGTGAGTGAATTGAGAGCTCTTGTAATCTGTTACTCTGGACTTCTAGTAAAGCTTGGATCTCGCCAGTGTGGATGTAGGCAAATTGCCGAACCACGATATATCCTTGTCTTGTGGTTGGTTCTCTTTTGCATTATTATATTTACTTTATATGCTTGTTAAATTGTTAATGAGAAGCGTTGGGATAGTACTTGGAGGGTATTGAAGTCTTGTCTATTGAGAAAGATCAATCTTTGTGTAGGATTGATCCGTTTGGTGTGGGTAACGTTGTTTCCGCAGTTAATTATTCACAACAATTGGTATCAGAGCGAGGTATACGACCTAGGATTTTGAGTTTTGGTAAAGAACCATAGTGCTCGAAATTTATGTAGACAAGGTGTTCGATAAAATTCCTGAGTGAGATAATTTTTTAGGTTATTGTGTGTGACTTGAAAAAGGGGCTCCCAAGATGTCAAATGCTAGATTTAAAGTAGAGAAGTTTGATAAAGAAGCAAAAGAAAAGATGATGGTGGTGATGTCGATAGAGATGACTTCCACAAGCAAGTGGAAGGGTAGTTCAAGAAGCCTTTAAAACATGTACGGGTGCTACAATTGCAAAGAAAAGGGGCATTATCTATGTGATTGCTCTAGCCCGAAAAAGAGTAACAAGATGAGTGGTAAGTTTGAGAATGAGGATGTTAGTGAAGCAAGTCTTGCTTCCGCCCGATGGAGATGATGTAAGTCTTCGGTGTCTACACAAGACGACCACATGACCGATAACGTGGATTCTTGATTCCGGGTGTTCCTACCACATGTGTCCAAATAGGAAGTGGTTTGCTACCTATGAGAACTTGAGTGGAGGTTCCGCTTTTGACGGGCAATGACGCGTTGCTTGTAAGGCGGTTGGGATTGGAACTATCTCTGGTCAAGATGCATGATGGTTAATAGTGAGGACTTTAACCGATGTGAGGC
>NW_028238140.1:207500-222465 GCF_015680905.1 Coptis chinensis | reverse complement strand
AAATCGCTGATACATCATGTGTGTTAGAATACATTAGTTTGTTAAAAAAAAAAAAAAAAAAAAAAAATTGAATTCTTTTGTCCTAAAAATTATAGTTGATATTCCATATTAAAAAACCACAAAAAATCGCTGATACAACATGTGTGTTGTAATACTCGTTTACTCGATAAAATTGGAATTAATAAAAAAAAAATAAAAATAGTGAACTGAATTCTTTGTCCTAAAAGCGTATACTTGAGATTCCATATTAAAAAGCCACACAAAATCGTTGATACATCCATGTGTTGAAATACACCAATTTTAAAAAATGGGAAAAAAGTGAACTGAATTCAAATATAGTTTAGGTTGCTTAGATTTGTTTTTAGAAACTTGTGGATATTTTTAGAAGTCTGTATTGATTTTCAGAAATCTCTCCATTTGGACTTGAGGTTTGTAATTTTCAAGGTTACTTATATACAAGAATTTGCTCACGTTAAGGGTTCCTAATGAAGAATATTGGTTGTTTATATTTCCATTTGAATTATTTGTCTTTCATTGTTGAGCAGTACAACAACAACTTATCTTTTATCAAGCCCAATCAGACTTTCACCTTTTTGAGTACATGTTTGTTAGTTTCTGCATGTGTGCCTGGAATTGGTGATTGTTTCACCTTTATGTTCTAAAAATTATTCTTGTAATTCAATATTAGAAAAGCCAAAAAAATAGTTGAAACTTTTTTTTTTTTCATCATGTGTGTTAAAAATAACTTAAATTGGAAAAATCAATTCTTTGTCCTAAAAATTATAATATTCCATATTAAAAAAAACCACAAAAAATTATGTGTTTAATGCCTTTATTGGTGAAATTGGAAAAAAAACCAATTTTTGTCCTAAAAAATTATACTTGATATTACATAAAAAAAAACCACCCAAAAATCGTTGATTAGAAGTTATGTGATTGTCGAATTAAAAAAAAACCAATTCTTTTGCTTTAAAAATTATAATTTGAATTAATAAAAAAAAAATAATTAAAAAATAATGAGGAACTGAATTCTTTGTCCTAAAAATTATGTCCAAAAGATTCCAAATTAAAAAAACCACACAAAAATGGTTGATATATCACATGTGTTGGAAATACACCAATTTGCTAAAAAAAATGGGGAAAAAGATAATTGAATTCAAATATATTTTAGGTTGCTTTTAGATTTGTTTTTAGAAACTTGTGGATCTTTGAGAAGTTTTATTGCTTTTCTAATTCTCTCCATTTGGACTTGAGGTTTGTAATTTTCGTGTTAGTTAAATACAAGAATTTGCTCATGTTAACGGTCATTAATGAAGAATATTGGTTGCTTATATTTCCATATGAATTATTTTTCTTTCATTGTTGAGAAGTACAACAACAACTTATCTTTTATCAATCCCAATCTGATTTTCACCTTTTTGAGTAAATGTTTGTTATTTTTTCGTAATGTGTGCCCGGAATTGGTGATTGTTTCACCTTTATGTCCTAAAAATTATTCTTGTGATTCAATATTAGAAAAGCCATAAAAAATATTTGAACTTTTTTTTTCAAAAATCGTTGATACATCATGTGTGTTATAATACTCGCTTTCAAAAAAATGAAAAAAAAAAAAAAAAAAAAAAAAAAAAAAAAAAAAATTAAAATTTTGATATTCCATATTAAAAAACCACACAAAAATAATTGATAAAAATAAAAAAAAAAAAAATAAAAAAAAACTTGATATTCCTGAAAAAATTGAAAAAAAAAAAAAAAAAAAATAATTTTTGTCCTTAAAAATTATACTTGATATTCCATATTAAAAACCACAAAAAATCATTGATACATCATGTGTGTTGTAATACACTTTTGATGAGATTTTTAAAAAAAAAACTTGTAGAATATTTTTGTCCCAAAATTATACTTATTGATTCCAAATTAAAAAGCCATAATAAAACCTTGATACATCCATGTGGAAATACACAATTTGCTAAAAAAAAAAAAGGGGAAAAAAGAGGCTAATTAAAAATATATTTTAGGTTACTTAAACTTATGGATATTTTAGAAATATTGCTTTTCGTGAAATCCATTTGGACTTGAGGTTTGTAATGAAGTTATATTACAAGAATTTGCTTATATTTCCATTTGAATTATTTTGCTTATATTTCCATTTGAATTATTTTCTTTCATTGTTGAGAAGTACAACAACAACTTATCTTTTATCAATCCCAATCACTTTTTCACCTTTTTTGAGTACATGTTTGTTAGTTTCTCGCATGTGTGCCTCGGAATTGGTGATTGTTTTACCTTTTATGTCCTAAAAAATTATTCTTGTAATTCAATATTAGAAAAGCCAGAAAAAATTAGTTGAAACTTTTTTTTTTTCCCAAAACCGTTGATACATCATGTGTGTTATAATACATCGGTTTGCTTTTAAAAAAAAAAAAAAAAAGCGTTTTGTCCTAAAATTATACTTGATATTACATATTAAAAACCACACAAAAATCGTTGATACATCATGTGATAATGTGTGTTGTAAAAAAAAAAAAAACCTTTTTTTTTGATGATATTGGAATTAAAAAAAATAAAAAAAATAAATAATTATTGAATTAATAAAAAAAAATAAAAAAAAAATGAATTCTTTGTCCTAAAAAATTATACTTGAGATTCCAAATTAAAAACCACACAAAAACGTTGATATATCACATGTGTTGGAAATACACCAATTTGCTAAAAAAGGGGAAAAAAGAGAATTGAATTCAAATATATTTTAGGTTGCGTTAGATTTGTTTTAGAAACTTGTGGATCTTTTAAGAAGTTTGTATTGCTTTTTTAAATTCTCTCCATTTGGACTTGAGGTTTGTAATTTTCGGGTTAGTTAAATACAAGAATTTGCTCCGTTAACGGTCATTAATGAAGAATATTGGTTGCTTATATTTCCATATGAATTATTTTTCTTTCATTGTTGAGAAATACAACAACAACTTATCTTTTATCAATCCCAATCTGACTTTCACCTTTTTGAATAAATGTTTGTTATTTTTTGCATGTGTGCCTGGAATTGGTGATTGTTTCACCTTTATGTCCTAAAAATTATTCTTGTGATTCAATATTAGAAAAGCCACAAAAAATATTTGAAACTTTTTTTTTTTCCAGAAACCGTTGATGCATCATGTGTTATAATACACCGGTTTTGTTTTGAAATAAAAAAAAAAAAAAAACCAATTCTTTTGTCCTAAAAAATTATACTTGATATTCCATATTAAAAAACTACACAAAAATATCGTTGATACATCATGTGTGTTATAAATTTTTAATGAAAAAAAAAAAATTGAATTCTTTTGTCCTAAAAAATTATACTTGATATTCCATATTAAAAAAACCACACAAAAATCGTTGATACATCATGTGTGTTATAATACACCAGTTTGCTGATGAAATTGAAAAAAAAAAAAAAAAAAATTCTTTGTCCTAAAAATTATACTTGATATTCCATATTAAAAAAACCACACAAAAATCGTTGATACAGCATGTGTGTTGTAATACACCGCTTTTTACAATAATATTGAATTAATAAAAATAAATAAAAAATAAAAAATAGTGAACTGAATTCTTTGTCCTAAAAAATTATACTTGAGATTCCAAATTAAAAAAAGCTCACAAAACCATTGATACATCACATGTGTTGTAAATGCACCAATTTGCTAAAAAAAAATGGGAAAAAGATTTGAATTCAAAAATATATTTTAGGTTGCTTAGATTTGTTTTTTAAACTTGTGGATCTTTTTAGAGTTTATCATTGATTTTTAATCTCCATTTGGACTTGAGGCTTGCAAAAATGGTTAGTTATATACAAGAATTTCTTCACGTTAACGGTCGTTAATGAAGAATATTGGTAGCTTATATTTCCATTTGAATTATTTTTCTTTTTATTGTTGAGAAGTACAACAACAACTTATCTTTTATCAAGCCTAATCTGACTTTCACCTTTTGAGTAAATGTTTGTTAGTTTTGCATGTGTGCACGGAATTGGTGATTGTTTCACCTTTTATGTGTCTTAAAAATTATCTTTTGATTCAATATTAGAAAAGCCACAAAACAATATTTGAAACTTTTTTTTTTTATAAACCGTTGATACATCATGTGTTATAATACACCATTTTGTGATTTAAATTGGAAAAAAAAAAAAAAAAAAGAGAATTTTTGTCCTAAAAATTATACTTTATATTCCATATTAAAAAACCACAAAAATATCGTTGATACATCATGTGTGTTATAATAACAAATTTCTTGATGAAATTGAAAATGGAAAAAAAAAATTGAATTCTTTTGTCCAAAAATTATACTTGATATTCCATATTAAAAACCACACAAAAAATCGTTGATACATCATGTGTGTTTATAATACACCGATAATTTGATAATAAAAAAAATAAAAAAAAATGAACTGAATTCTTTGTCCCAAAAATTATACTTGATATTCCATATTAAAAAAAAAATGCACTGATCAAAATTGTTGATACATCTTTTGTGTTATAATACACCAGTTAGTTTTGTTTGAAATGGAAAAAAAAAAAAATTCTTTTCAAAATCTCTCAAAATTGAGTTGATTTCCAATTAAAAACCATACAAAAATTTTCCGTGAATCATTAAAAGAAATATTGTAATCCTATAGTTTCCATTTGAATTATTTTTCATTGCAATTATAAAAAACAAAAAAATAAAAATAGTGAAATAAAAATTCTTTTTTTAAAAAGTTATTTTTTTTTGAGATTCCATATTAAAAAACCACAGAAAAACCGTTGATATATCACATGTGTCATTGGAAATACTCAATTTACTAAAAAAAAATGGGAAAAAATAACTGAATTCAAATATACTTTAGGTTGCTTAGATTTGTTTTTAGAAACTTGTGGTTATTTTTAGAAGTTTGCATTGATTTTTCGAAATCTCTCCATTTGGACTTGAGGCTTGTATCTTTCAAGGTTAGTTATATACAAGAATTTGCTCCGTTATGCGGTCCCTAATGAAGAATATTGGTTGCCTATATTTCCATTTGAATTATTTTTCTTTCATTGTTGAAAGTACAACAACAACATTATCTTTATCAAGCCCAATCAGGACTTTCACCCTTTTGGGTAAATGTTTGTTAGTTTACGTATGTGTGCACTGGAATTGGTGATTGTTTCACCTTTATGTCCTAAAATTATTCTTGTGATTCAATATTAGAAAAGCCACAAATAAATATTTGAAACTTTTTTTTTCCAAAATGGTTGATACATCATGTGTGTTATAATACACCGGTTGTTGATGAAATTGAAAAAAAAAAATTAATTTTTTGTCCTAAAAATTATTCTTGATATTCCAAAAAAAAAAAACACAAAATCGTTGATATATCATCCTTGTTATAATTACCGTTTTCTTAGATGAAATGAAAAAAAACTGATTCTTTATTAAAATTATAGTTGATATTCCATATTAAAAAAAACGGACAAAAATCGTTGATACAACATGTGTGTTGTAATACACCGCTTTTCGATAATATTGGAATTAATAAAAAAAATAAAAAAAAAAAAAAATAGTGAACTTAATTCTTTGTCCTAAAAAGTATACTTGAGATTCCATATTAAAAAAACCATACAAAAAACCGTTGATACATCACATGTGTTGGAAATACACTAGTTTACTTAAAAATTTGGAAAAAAAAGAACTGAATTCAAAAATATATTTTAGGTTGCTTAGATTTGTTTTAGAAACTTGTGGATCTTTTTAGAAGTTTGTATTGATTTTTAGAAAATCTCTTTATTTGGACTTGAGGCTTTATAATTTTCAAGGTTAGTTATATACAAGAATTTGCTCACGTTAACGGTCCCTAATGAAGAATATTGGTTGCTTATATTTCCATTTGAATTATTTTCTTTTATTGTTGAGCGAAAGACAACAACAACTTATCTTTTATCATGCCCAACTGGACTTTCACTTTTTTTGAGTAAATGTTTGTTAGTTTTCGCATGTGTGCGTGGAATTGGTGATTGTTTTACCTTTATGTCCTAAAAAATTATTCTTGTAATTCAATATTAGAAAAGCCAAAAAAAAATATTTGAAACTTTTTTTTTCCAAAAACCGTTGATACATCATGTGTGTTATAATACATCACCTTTGTTTACTTGAAAAAAAAAAAAAAAAAACTGAATTATTTGTCCTAAAAATTATACTTGATATTCCATATTAAAAAACCACCCAAAATCGTTTGATACATCATGTGTGTTATAATACATTTTTCTGATGAGATTGAAAAAAAATTAAAAAAAAATAAATAATTAAAAAAAAAAAAAATCTGAATTCTTTGTCATAAAATTATACTTGAGATTCCAAATTAAAAACCACACAAAACCGTTGATATATTTTAAAAAAAAATAGTTGACAATTTGCTATAAAAAAGAGGAAAAAAAGGCGCAATTCTAATTTATTTTAGGTTGTAATACATTTGTTTTGATAAAATATTGGAATTTTTAAAAAAATTCAAAAAATAGTGAACTGAATTCATTTGTCTTAAAAAGGTAGGCTTGAGATTCCATATTAAAAACCACACAAAACACCGTTGATATAGGCTTGTAATGTGTTGTAAATACTCCAATTTGCTAAAAAAATGGGAAAAAGAGCCGTTAATCAAATATATATTTTAGGTTGCTTTATTTTTGTTTTAGAAATTGTTTTTTTTTAGAAGTTTGCATTGATTTTCGAAATCTCTCCATTTGGACTTGAGGTTTGTAATTTTTCAAGGTTTTATATACAAGAATTTTCCGTTAACGGTTCCTAATGAAGAAATTGGTTGTTTATATTTCCATTTGAATTATTTGTCTTTTCATTGTTGAAAAGCCACAACAACAACTTATCTTTTATTTTTTTTCACCTTTTTGAGTAAATGTTTGTTAGTTTTATAATATGTGCCTGAATTGGTGAAAAAAAAAAAACCTTTTATGTCCTAAAAATTATTCTTGTGATTCAATATTAGAAAAACCACAAAAAATATTTGAAACATTTTTTTTTCCAAAAATCGTTGATACATCATGTGTGTTATAATACAAAAAGTTTTTAAAATGAAAAATTGGAAAAAAAAAAAAAAATTCTTTGTCTAAAAATTATACTTGATATTCCATATTAAAAACCACCAAAAAAAAATCGTTGATACAAACATGTGTGTTGTAATCTACTAGTTTTTTCGATAAGATTGGAATTAATAAAAAAATTAAAAAATTAAGAAAAATACAATGAATTCTTTGTCCTAAAATTATACTTGAGATTCCAAATTAAAAAACCACACAAAAACCGTTGATATATCACATGTGTTGTAAATACAATTTACTAAAAAATGGGAAAAAAGAGAATTGAATTCAAATATATTTTAGGTTGCTTAGATTTGTTTTAGAAACTTGGTTATTTTTAGAAGTTTGTATTGATTTTCAGAAATCTCTCCATTTGGACTTGAGGTTTGTAATTTTTCCGGGTTTGTTATATACAAGAATTTGCTCACGTTAACGGTCCATTAATGAAGAATATTGGTTGGTTTATATTTCCATTTGAATTATTTTTTCTTTCATTGTTGAGAAGTACAACAACAACTTATCTTTTATCAAGCCCAATCGACTTTCACCTTTTTGGGTAAATGTTTGTTAGTTTCTCGTATATGTACACGGAATTGGTGATTGTTTCACATTTATGTCCAAAAATTATTCTTGTGATTCAATATTAGAAAAAGCCACAAAAAAATATTTGAAACTTTTTTTTCCAGAAAACGTTGATACATCATGTGTATGTTATAATACACCAAAAATTTTGTTGATATTGAAATTAAAAAAAAAAAAAAGTTGATAATTTTTGTCCTAAAAATTATACTTGATATTCCATATTAAAAACAACACAAAAAATCGTTGATACATCATCCTTGTTATAATACACGGTTCTTTGATGAAATTGGAAAAAAAAATTCTTTCAATTCTTTGCCCTAAAATTATAGTTGATATTCCATATTAAAAAACCACACACAAAAAATCGTTGATACAAACATGTGTGTTGTAATACTCAGGTTTTCGATAATATTGGAATTAATAAAAAAAAAAAAAAAATAGTGAGGCCTGAATTCTTTGTCCTAAAAAGTATACTTGAGATTCCATATTAAAAAAGCCACACAAAAACCGTTGATACATCACATGTGTTGTAAATACACTAGTTTGCTAAAAAAAATGGGAAAAAAGATAACTGAATTCAAATATACTTTAGGTTGCTTAGATTTGTTTTTAGAAACTTGTGGATATTTTTTAGAAGTTGTATTGATTTTGAAATCTCTCCATTTGGACTTGAGGCTTGTAATTTTCAAGGTTACTTATATAAAGAATTTGCTCACGTTAGCGGTCCTAATGAAGAATATTGGTTGCTTATATTCTCATTTGAATTATTTGTCTTTCATTGTTGAGTAGTACAACAACAACTTATCTTTTATCAAGCCCAATCAGACTTTCAACTTTTTGAGTACATGTTTGTTAGTTTCTGCATGTGTGCCTGGAATTGGAAATTGTTTCACCTTTATGTCCTAAAAATTATTCTTGTAATTCAATATTAGAAAAGCCATAAAAAAATAGTTGAAACTTTTTTTTTTCCAAAAATCATTGATACATCATGTGTGTTATAATACATGTCCTAAAAATTATGCTTCTGAAATTGGAAAAAAAAAACTAAATTCTTTGTCCTAAAAATTATACTTGATATTACATATTAAAAAAACCACCCAAAAATCGTTGTTACAGCATGTGTGTTGTAATACACCAGTTTTCTGATGAGATTGGAATTAATAAAAAAATAAATAATTAAAAAAAATACAGAACTGAATTCTTTGTCCAAAAAATTATACTTGAGATTCCAAATTAAAAAAACCACACAAAAACCGTTGATATATCACATGTGTTGGAAATACAGCAATTTGCTAAAAAAAATGGGGAAATAAGAGAATTGAATTCAAATATATTTTAGGTTGCGTAGATTTGTTTTCAGAAACTTGTGTATCTTTTAAGAAGTTTGTATTGCTTTTCAGAATTCTCTCCATTTGGACTTGAGGTTTGTAATTTTCCAGGTTAGTTAAATACCAGAATTTGCTCACGTTAACGGTCATTAATGAAGAATATTGGTTGCTTATATTTCCATATGAATTATTTTTCTTTCATTGTTGAGAAATACAACAACAACTTATCTTTTATCAATCCCAATCTGACTTTCACCTTTTTGAATAAATGTTTGTTATTTTTTGCATGTGTGCCTGGAATTGGTGATTGTTTCACCTTTATGTCCTAAAAATTATTCTTGTGATTCAATATTAGAAAAGCCACAAAAAATATTTGAAACTTTTTTTTTTTCCAGAAACCGTTGATGCATCATGTGTTATAATACACCAGTTTGCTGACGAAATTAAGAAAAAAAAAACTGAATTCTTTGTCCTTAAAATTATACTTGATATTCCATATTAAAAAAACCACAAAAATATCGTTGATACATCATGTGTGTTATATAATACACCAGTTTGCTGATGAAATTGGAAAAAAAAAAAAAAAAAACCGAATTCTTTTTCCTAAAAATTATACTTGATATTCCATATTAAAAAAAACCACACAAAAATTGTTGATACAGCATGTGTGTTGTAATACACCAGTTTTCTGATGAGATTTGAATTAATAAAAAAATAAATAAAAAAATAAAAAAATACAGAACTGAATTCTTTGTCCTAAAAATTATACTTGAGATTCCAAATTAAAAAAACCTCACAAAAACCATTGATACATCACATGTGTTGGAAATGCACCAATTTGCTAAAAAAAAGAGGAAAAAAGAGAACTGAATTCTAATATATTTTAGGTTGCGTAGATTTGTTTTCAGAAACTTGTGGATCTTTTTAGAAATTATCATTGATTTTCAGAAATCTCTCCATTTGGACTTGAGGCTTGTAATTTTCCTGGTTAGTTATATACAAGAATTTGCTGACGTTAACGGTCGTTAATGAAGAATATTGGTAGCTTATATTTCCATTTGAATTATTTTTCTTTTATTGTTGAGAAGTACAACAACAACTTATCTTTTATCAAGCCTAATCTGACTTTCACCTTTTTGAGTAAATGTTTGTTAGTTTCTGCATGTGTGCCTGGAATTGGTGATTGTTTCACCTTTATGTCTTAAAAATTATTCTTTTGATTCAATATTAGAAAAGCCACAAAACAATATTTGAAACTTTTTTTTTTCCAGAAACCGTTGATACATCATGTGTTATAATACACCCGGTTCTTGTGAAATTGGAAAAAAAAAAAAAAAATTCTTTGTCCTAAAAATTATACTTTATATTCCATATTAAAAAAACCACAAAAATATCGTTGATACATCATGTGTGTTATAATACACGAGTTTGCTGATGAAATTGGAAAAAAAAAAAAAAAAAAAAATTCTTCTTTGTCCAAAAAATTATACTTGATATTCCATATTAAAAAGACCACACAAAAATCGTTGATACATCATGTGTGTTATAATACACCAGTTTGATGATGAAATTGGAAAAAAAAAAAACTGAATTCTTTGTCCCAAAAATTATACTTGATATTCCATATTAAAAAATGCACTCAAAAATTGTTGATACATCATGCGTGTTATAATACACCAGTTTGCTGATGAAAAAAAAAAAAAAAAAAAAAAAAAAAACTGAATTCTTTGCCCTCAAAATTATAGTTGATTTTCCATATTAAAAAAACCACACAAAAATCGTTGATACAGCATGTGTGTTGTAATCCTCCAGTTTTCTGATAATATTGTAATTAATAAAAAAAATAAAAAAATAGTGAACAGAATTCTTTGTCTTAAAAAGTATACTTGAGATTCCATATTAAAAAAACCACACAAAAATCGTTGATATATCACATGTGTTGTAAATACTCCAGTTTACTAAAAAAGAAATGGGAAGAAAGAGAACTGAATTCAAATATACTTTAGGTTGCTTAGATTTGTTTTTAGAAACTTCTGGTTATTTTTAGAAGTTTGCATTGATTTTCAGAAATCTCTCCATTTGGACCTGAGGCTTGTATCTTTCCAGGTTAGTTATATACAAGAATTTGCTCACGTTAACGGTCCCTAATGAAGAATATTGGTTGCCTATATTTCCATTTGAATTATTTTCTTTCATTGTTGAGAAGTACAACAACAACGTATCTTTTATCAAGCCCAATCTGACTTTCACCCTTTTGGGTAAATGTTTGTTAGTTTCTGTATGTGTGCCTGGAATTGGTGATTGTTTCACCTTTATGTCCTAAAAATTATTCTTGTGATTCAATATTAGAAAAGCCACAAATAAATATTTGAAACTTTTTTTTTCCAGAAACCGTTGATACATCATGTGTGTTATAATACACCAGTTTGTTGATGAAATTGAAAAAAAAAAAAACAGAATTTTTTGTCCTAAAAATTATTCTTGATATTCCATATTAAAAAAACAACACAAAAATCGTTGATATATCATCCTTGTTATAATACACCGGTTCTTTGATGAAAAAAAAAAAAAAAAAATTCTTTGCCCTAAAATTATAGTTGATATTCCATATTAAAAAAACCGGACAAAAATCGTTGATACAACATGTGTGTTGTAATACTCCAGTTTTCTGATAATATTGGAATTAATAAAAAAAATAAAAAAAATAAAAAATAGTGAACTTAATTCTTTGTCCTAAAAAGTATACTTGAGATTCCATATTAAAAAAGCCATACAAAAACCGTTGATACATCACATGTGTTGGAAATACACTAGTTTACTTAAAAATTTTGGAAAAAAGAGAACTGAATTCAAATATACTTTAGGTTGCTTAGATTTGTTTTTAGAAACTTGTGGATATTTTTAGAAGTCTGTATTGATTTTTAGAAATCTCTTTATTTGGACTTGAGGCTTATAATTTTCAAGGTTACTTATATACAAGAATTTGCTCACGTTAACGGTCCCTAATGAAGAATATTGGTTGCTTATATTTCCATTTGAATTATTTGTCTTTCATTGTTGAGCAGTACAACAACAACTTATCTTTTATCATGCCCAATCAGACTTTCACCTTTTTGAGTACATGTTTGTTAGTTTCTGCATGTGTGCCTGGAATTGGTGATTGTTTTACCTTTATGTCCTAAAAATTATTCTTGTAATTCAATATTAGAAAAGCCAAAAAAAAATAGTTGAAACTTATTTTTTTCCAAAAATCGTTGATACATCATGTGTGTTATAATACATCAGTTTGCTTACGAAATTGGAAAAAAAAACTGAATTATTTGTCCTAAAAATTATACTTGATATTACATATTAAAAAAACCACCCAAAAATCGTTGTTACAGCATGTGTGTTGTAATACACCAGTTTTCTGATGAGATTGGAATTAATAAAAAAATAAATAATTAAGAAAAAATACAGAACTGAATTCTTTGTCATAAAAATTATACTTGAGATTCCAAATTAAAAAAACCACACAAAAACCGTTGATATATCACATGTGTTGGAAATACAGCAATTTGCTATAAAAGAGAGGAAAAAAGAGAACTGAATTCTAATTTATTTTAGGTTGCGTAGATTTGTTTTCAGAAACTTGTGGATCTTTTTAGAAATTTTCATTGATTTTCAGAAATCTCTCCATTTGTACTTGAGGCTTGTAATTTTCCAGGTTAGTTATATACAACAATTTGCTCACGTTAACGGTCGTTAATGAAGAATATTGGTTGCTTATATTTCCATTTGAATTATTTTTCTTTTATTGTTGAGAAGTACAACAACAACTTATCTTTTATCAAACCCAATCTGACTTTCACTTTTTTGAGTAAATGTTTGTTAGTTTCTGCATGTATGCATGGAATTGTTGATTGTTTCACCTTTATGTCCTAAAAATTATTCTTGTGATTCAATATTAGAAAAGCCACAAAAAAATATTTGAAACTTTTTTTTTTCCAGAAACCGTTGATACATCATGTGTTATAATACACCGCCGGTTCTTGTTAAATTGGAAAAAAAAAAAAAAAAAAAAAAAAAAAAAAAAACTGAATTCTTTGTCCTAAAAATTATACTTGATATTCCATATTAAAAAAACCACAAAAATATCGTTGATACATCATGTGTGTTATAATACACCAGTTTGCTGATGAAATTGGAAAAAAAAAATAAAAAAAAAAAAAAAAAATCTTTGTCCTAAAAATTATACTTGATATTCCATATTAAAAAAAACCACACAAAAATCGTTGATACAGCATGTGTGTTGTAATCTACTAGTTTTCTGATAATATTGTAATTAATAAAAAAAATTAAAAAAATTGTGAACTGAATTCTTTGTCTTAAAAGGTATACTTGAGATTCCGTATTAAAAAAACCACACAAAAACCGTTGATATATCACATGTGTTGTAAATACTCCAGTTTACTAAAAAAAAAATGGGAAGAAAGAGAACTGAATTCAAATATACTTTAGGTTGCTTAGATTTGTTTTTAGAAACTTCTGGTTATTTTTAGAAGTTTGCATTGATTTTCAGAAATCTCTCCATTTGGACTTGAGGCTTGTATCTTTCCAGGTTTGTTATATACAAGAATTTGCTCACGTTAACGGTCCCTAATGAAGAATATTGGTTGCTTATATTTCCATTTGAATTATTTTTCTTTCATTGTTGAGAAGTACAACAACAACTTATCTTTTATCAAGCCCAATCTGACTTTCACCTTTTTGGGTAAATGTTTGTTAGTTTCTGTATATGTACCTGGAATTGGTGATTGTTTCACATTTATGTCCAAAAATTATTCTTGTGATTCAATATTAGAAAAGCCACAAAAAAATATTTGAAACTTTTTTTTTCCAGAAAACGTTGATACATCATTTGTGTTATAATACACCGCTTTGTTGATGAAATTGAAAAAAAAAAAAAAAAAAAAAACTGAATTCTTTGTCCTAAAAAATTATACTTGATATTCCATATTAAAAACAACACAAAAATCGTTGATACATCATCCTTGTTATAATACACCGGTTTTTTGATGAAATTAAAAAAAAAAAAAAAATGAATTCTTTGCCCTAAAAATTATAGTTGATATTCCATATTAAAAAAACCACACAAAAATCGTTGATACAACATGTGTGTTGTAATACTCCAGTTTTCTGATAATATTGGAATTAATAAAAAAAATAAAAAATAGTGAACTGAATTCTTTGTCCTAAAAAGTATACTTGAGATTCCATATTAAAAAAGCCACACAAAAACCGTTGATACATCACATGTGTTGGAAATACACCAGTTTACTTAAAAAAATGGGAAAAAAGATAACTGAATTCAAATATACTTTAGGTTGCTTAGATTTGTTTTTAGAAACTTGTGGATATTTTTAGAAGTCTGTATTGATTTTCAGAAATCTCTCCATTTGGACTTGAGGCTTGTAATTTTCAAGGTTACTTATATACAAGAATTTGCTCACGTTAACGGTCCCTAATGAAGAATATTGGTTGCTTATATTCTCATTTGAATTATTTGTCTTTCATTGTTGAGTAGTACAACAACAACTTATCTTTTATCAAGCCCAATCAGACTTTCAACTTTTTGAGTACATGTTTGTTAGTTTCTGCATGTGTGCCTGGAATTGGAAATTGTTTCACCTTTATGTCCTAAAAATTATTCTTGTAATTCAATATTAGAAAAGCCATAAAAAAATAGTTGAAACTTTTTTTTTTCCAAAAATCATTGATACATCATGTGTGTTATAATACATCAGTATGCTTACGAAATTGGAAAAAAAAAACTGAATTCTTTGTCCTAAAAATTATACTTGATATTACATATTAAAAAAACCACCCAAATATCGTTGTTACAGCATGTGTGTTGTAATACACCAGTTTTCTGATGAGATTGGAATTAATAAAAAAATAAATAATTAAGAAAAAATACAGAACTGAATTCTT